>NW_020438956.1:1867127-1890439 GCF_000699045.2 Agrilus planipennis
TGTCAGCACAGGGCAAAGTAGTATTACGTAGTTAGTATCAGCAATTTCTTATGCTGAAGTGTACGATGTGTTGCATACCAATTTACAAACAATTCCTTTAAATTTAATTTTTCAAAACATTTTTAATACAAAGTGAACAAATTGTTCACAAAAGTGAATTTCGACCAATCGAAGCAATGGTGCTAACAGTTTCGAGCTCACAGTGACTGATGGGGGGAAGAATTAGTTTAATTTAAAGAAATTTATCCTGGATGCATCCGGAGTGTTTAAGAATTACCCAACATAATAATATGACTGAAAATTACCCCGTAGATTACTAGCGGCCAAATCATATCTTCTCTTTCTAAGATAAGTTATTGAATTTGTTTTTAAAAACAATAACAATGACATTTTTATTACAGTAGAACCATGATAACTTAAACCTCGAAAAAGTATTAACCTCTATAAATTCATAAAATTTTGTTCCCTTCCCCTCGGAGTGTTAAACTTCTATTACTTAAAATAAAAACCCTCTATAACTTAAAGGAATAATTTGAGCTTTCTAAGATAAGTTATTGAATTTGTTTTTAAAAACAATAACAATGACATTTTTATTACAGTAGAACCATGATAACTTAAACCTTGAAAACGTATCAATCAACCTCTATAAATTCATAAAATTTTGTTCCCTTCCCCTCAGAGTGTAAAACTTGTATTACTTAAAATAAAAACCCTCTATAACTTAAAGGAATAATTTGGGCATCCTCAGTAAGCAGTGAAAAGTGGTTTGAATCGGGAGAAAGTCTTCTGTGTAAAAACGAAGAATTGCTAAATTTCCTAATTTAGAAAAATGCTTGGCTAAGACAGTGTAGAAATATGTAAAAACATTAGTGTTAGTGGACCGATACTAAAGGAAAAAGCTGAAGAGTTTGTTGTCACTAGAAATCCATAATTTTAAAGCTTAAAACTTAAACCCTTAGTAAGTAAAAACCTCAATAACTCAAATTATTTTATGTTTCCCTTAGTCTTTATCTTATCGAGATTCTAGTGTAATACCAAACTTGCAGTTTCAAAAATATATTCAAATGTTTCATTTCATACGCTATTCATTCATGCCACATTCCCGTAACAACAATTAAAATATTAAGTGTTTATTAAAATTTCACTTTCTAAAATAATATTCTACATCATATTTGCAGTAAAATTGCGACGCCTGCTAAAGTCCACTTTGTCGGTCTCTCCTTAGTTTTCAAATTGAATGTCCAAACAAAGGTCGGTCCCCTCAATTTCGTCTTATAAACGGGACAATCGTACATGTTCTTCAGATCTTGTTTATCTTGCGTAATCGCCTTAATATATATTACGGGCACAACTGGATACAATTCTTTCAGTTTCGAGTCAGCTATACTACCAGTAGCGATATCCCATCGTGCCCCTTCCATGAATAGTCCGTGGACATAAGCACCCTCTCTTGGTGGACTCGTAAAATCTTCTTTCTGTTTCTTTGTTACGTCAGTAAGCAGACACATCTTATCCAACGGCCATTCATTTTTTCGAGCCGTCTGTTGCATAATGGCCGTAAGAAATGATTGTGGATTGAAGAATCCACCCAACCAGACTGTTGGAGGCAAATTTAAATCGCCAGACCAGTCTTCTAAGCTTCTAATTCTATTTCCCAAGTCTGCACACCACGCACTAAGGCCAAGTAGGCTGGGATAGGCTTTGGCTACCCAAGGATCAGGTACTTTATCCATAAACAAAAATTCCATCAATTCCTCCATGNCTGGGGGTGTTCCCCAAATATTCGTACTGATAACGAAACTGGGCGTCGCAAATGTTAGCGAAACAGTCAGCGATTTTGTTGTCCCATCTGTGACGCAATTGACTTTGCCATTGGAATGCCTGGGAGTTGTCAACTTTTACAGCTATCATTTTTGCCACCACGTCTCTCGAATGGACGTCGATCGTGCAAATAGTCATAATTTTTTGCCGATCTCCGCTGGTCAAGTCGCCCAAAAGTAAATTAATGAGTGCATTCAACTGGGCAATCTGTTTCCTATTATAATCTTTCAGTGCATTCTCGTAACCCTCTTCCAACCTAGCGAAAGCCATGTTCACTTCTGTCGTCCACCATATTTGCGTTCCACAGAGAGCTGGCTGAGCCGGATAGTCGTACAACCAAACTTCTCTTGGTTTTTCATCGTAACTGACCACGGCGTCTTGGAAGACCTTACGTAACGTTGTACGCATTACATCTATTACCCTGTTTAGCCATACTTCGACTTTACCCGAACAATCACAACTCGATATGAACGGAACATATTCCTCGTGTTCCTTCGACATCATTCCCGACGCTCTTTTACTATCTCTACCTCCTTCTTGGACGAATCTTAGTTTTGCCAAATTGTCAAATAGTTTCGTCAGATGTCTGCAAACCATCGGAGGATTGTTCCCGTTGGATAGAATATCCAACAAGTCGGCCGATGAAACAAAGTAGAAACGGGGAAAAGCCAATCTCTTCGTTTCTAAATAATCATTGAGAGCTTTCTCGCAAAGGGTCAAATCAGCTTCCAAACCTTCAATGCGACGTACCAAGCCAGGTTTATTGGTAGCCACTATAACGTTCAAGTTTCTGGTCATGTCATTCAATACATCCTTAAATTCCTTATCGATTCTATCGAATCTTCTGGAATCTTCCGGTAACTGCGACCGAATATCCTCAGAACCTATGAAAATGCTCTCCAAATAACTCCATTTCCTCTGAACTTCGTAGAAAACCGATATCACAGCATCGGCCATCGAAAGCTTCGTAAGCCATTCGGTTACTTCCGTGAAGAAGAAGTCAATAAACTTCGATGTCATCATGTTTTGCAAAGCTCCTTGATGTTCTTCTAACAACTCCACCATTTCTTCGGATCCCTTTAAAAGTTTCAATTTCGTCCTTTCGTGATACTCGACCTCGAATTCGTACGAACTCCAAGTCGCTTTAATTTCTTTCAATACCTTCTCCATAGCCATCTCCTTGACCGATTTATCAACGATCGTTTTAACTTCTTCTTCGAATTTGTGCAAATTCAGCACCAACAAATCATTCAATGTAGTAGAATCGTCCATGACAAACTTCACCTAATAATAGAATTTTTTTAATTTTAGTTGGCAAGTACTTCGTATACAGGTCAGTTTTGATTTCGTTTTTCGTTTTTACTTACAGTATAGTGTGGCGGTAAAATTTCCTTAACCTAAGATGGTAGCAATAAAACAATAAAGAAAATCCAAATTTTTGTATATACAGTGGATTTCTGGTAAAACGACGACGAAGAGACCATAAGTAATTTCATCGATATATCCGGAAGTCGTTATAAGCAAAGGTAAAGAAATACAGATACGTATGTACATTTCTTCAAACACTCTGTGTATTCATTCAAGAATTCATAAGAAATCTCATAAAATATTTTGTGTTCGAAAAACCTTCTTGCCAATAAAAATAACGGAGAATAGTGTGAATCGCCCTGTAAGTACTTTAGATGCGAATAGAGCTCAATGAAATCGATTAATTTAAAAATTTAAAATTCGAATCGAATATTCCGTATTTCTAGTAGTCCGCAAAATTTTATAGTAGGTACTCTAAACCTCAAACAAATCAAATTTTAGTTTTAATTAGCAATTAATCGCTAAATTGTAGATATTAATAACACTTAGAAAAAAATTAATTAGAAGAAACTCAAAGAAAATCCGTTTTCATCATAAACCACCCCCTAGCTACATCCACATAAATTTTGAAGATCCAAAATATTCTTAGTCAATAATTATAATTAGCCTATTAGCCAACCAATAGGAACGATTGATCAGAAAATCCAGCTTGGCTCTGATACTTTGTAATTAGTATCGAGGAACGATTGGTGTAAAAATAAACTTTAATAATTACAATACTAATTCGAAAATCAAATCGAACGTTACTACTGGATTCGCAACAACATAACTGAGAAACTTGGAATTTTTAGAAACAAATCTTGACTACTTACCGTCTTAATCAACGTTATATCTTCTCCCAAAAACAAAAACCTAACTTTCTTATTTTTGATTGCGTCTTGAATGGTCTTGACCTGTACTGCTACCACCGACAACACTTCCACAGAGATCCTATTGAATTCGTCAAAACATCCCCACGTGCCAGTTTGGGCCAAGCCCTTGTAGATGTTTCCGACCGATTTGTAGTCCATTTGTTCCGAACAATTAAACACGTATACCATAATGCCCAAAGCTTTGNGCATCCTCAGTAAGCAGTGAAAAGTGGTTTGAATCGGGAGAAAGTCTTCTGTGTAAAAACTAAGAATTGCTAAATTTCCTAATTTAGAAAAATGCTTGGCTAAGACAGTGTAGAAATATGTAAAAACATTAGTGTTAGTGGACCGATACTAAAGGAAAAAGCTGAAGAGTTTGTTGTCACTAGAAATCCATAATTTTAAAGCTTAAAACTTAAACCCTTAGTAAGTAAAAACCTCAATAACTCAAATTATTTTATGTTTCCCTTAGTCTTTATCTTATCGAGGTTCTAGTTTAATACCAAACTTGCAGTTTCAAAAATATATTCAAATGTTTCATATCATGCTCTATTCATTCATGCCACAGTCCCGTAACAACAATTAAAATATTAAGTGTTTATTAAAATTTCACTTTTCTAAAATAATATTCTACATCATATTTGCAGTAAAATTGCGACGCCTGCTAAAGTCCACTTTGTCGGTCTCTCCTTAGTTTTCAAATTGAATGTCCAAACAAAGGTCGGTCCCCTCAATTTCGTCTTATAAACGGGACAATCGTACATGTTCTTCAGATCTTGTTTATCTTGCGTAATCGCCTTAATATATATTACGGGCACAACTGGATACAATTCTTTCAGTTTCGAGTCAGCTATACTACCAGTAGCGATATCCCATCGTGCCCCTTCCATGAATAGTCCGTGGACATAAGCACCCTCTCTTGGTGGACTCGTAAAATCTTCTTTCTGTTTCTTTGTTACGTCAGTAAGCAGACACATCTTATCCAACGGCCATTCATTTTTTCGAGCCGTCTGTTGCATAATGGCCGTAAGAAATGATTGTGGATTGAAGAATCCACCCAACCAGACTGTTGGAGGCAAATTTAAATCGCCAGACCAGTCTTCTAAGCTTCTAATTCTATTTCCCAAGTCTGCACACCACGCACTAAGGCCAAGTAGGCTGGGATAGGCTTTGGCTACCCAAGGATCAGGTACTTTATCCATAAACAAAAATTCCATCAATTCCTCCATGACTGAACTGATGGTCAATTCACCTTTCAGTCCAAGTTCCAGTTCTTTCAACGATCGTTTCATCTCGTTTGTTAACATATTCATCCTTTCGCATTCTTGGAAACAAACGATAATGAATGGAGTTCGTTCTTCCACTTTGGCCATCATTTCGTGCACAGGAAATGCTTCCGGAAGTCTGTCCAAAATATCTTCGATCGCCATTCTGACTTTATCTTCTTTCGATATTCCAACGCCAACTGCAGCTTCAGCTTCTCTCGGTTGAAGTTCGAATACGGTTTGGAATAAAGTTTCAGACGTCGCAGTTAGGAAACCAATTTCAGCATTCGGGTGTAATCCGTACAAATTAGGAGATTCCGGTGGTAATCTGTCATCTATGTAACGATGGTAGTTCTGATAATCTGTGTTGGGGGGTGATATAAAACCTGGCGCCATTTCCAATTCGCCTTCTACTAACTCGGGCTGCATGTATTCTAAAAGGTACGTTCTACACAATCGCCTGTCCCAGTCGTCAGTAATATGACCTCCGTACATAATCTCCCCGAAAAGGTATCGCAGGTCGTCCCACGGAATTCGGGGGTTCCCTTCTAAATAATTATACAATACGTTAATACTGATGGTAAGATCGCCAAAATTGAATGGATAAACCCTATTCCATCCTTGCGCTCCAAATTTACGTCTCTCTTGGATTACTGCATGGAAATAGCAAAGAGCGAATAATATTGATTTAAATTCTGCCTCTTTTGTGCACATTTCTAGTGTTTCTTGGGTAAAATTGTCCAGAGCTTTATGAAGATTGGCAAACATTCCTGTTGGCGGTTCGTTTGTTATTTTTATCGACGACTCAAGTATTCCTTGTGGCAGTACATTAGACATCGGATCAGCAGATGCTTCTGCACTCATATAAAGTCTGTAATCTTTGTGAGATTCTTCGTTGAACTGTTCCATCTTCTTTTCTAATGTGGGTAACCATTTCACGACCAAGTGAATATTTTCGAGGATAACCCATTGACCAAGCTCCGCTGAAACGTCCATCGCATGCTCTGCAACTACTTCTTGGCCTTGTCCAAGAGAAACCATATGAAAGTTGCCGGAGTCGAACATAAAACCCAACTTTTTACCTAACATTTCTACGTCCTTTAAAGGATTTACGCCAGGTGATATTATAAAGAATGTCGGTGTTGAATTGCTCGTTTCTTCGTACGACTTCTCAAACGGAATCGATCTAGCGGTAATATACTTGGAACCCAATTTCTCTTCAATAAAAACATTTATAGCATAGGTCATTCGGTCTGGGCGAAGTGCTCTCATTATACATAACCTTTGAAGTGACGTCTTGGATTTCCATTCGCCTGGTAATTTCTCCTTTTCGGGATTTTCACTTTCAACAAATTTTCTCCATCGTTTTGCAGAACCCTCCAGATCCTTATCGAGACCCTTAAACTCGTCCCTGTTGGATAAAGCTTTAACACCCCCCCACGACTGATGACTGAGGAAATCAAGAGGAGAATTTACACCAGCAACTATTGGAAAACGGAGGAGAAAATCGAGCTCCTCCGATGTTATTTCTTCCGCATTGAGCAAAATCTGAAATGCCATTTGTGATTTAAATATAAGTTTATCACGTTCGAATAATCCCCTGCTGGTGTACATGAAAACCATGAACGTTATGCTGTCCAATAAATTTATCACTCGAGCTTTAAGACTGTCTGCCTCATCAGCTCTTGCCAGAGCATTCAGAAACACTGTGGTGAACGCCTTTAATGAAAACTGATATATGAGATTGATTTTGCATAATTCGTTCAATATAAAATAAAGAAGGGAAGCCCTTATGGCTGCAGGTCGATAATGTTCTCTAGCTACGTCAATTTTAATAGATGTTGCTTTTGCTTCAACGGATTTTATTTCAATTTCCGCTGCAGTTTTTTTAGTTCGTTCCAGATTTTCTACCAATGCAACATCTCCCAATATATTGCCCGTTGCCGAAGATAATCGCTCTAATAAAGCATCTTCACAGTATTTTATCGTGATCTTAAAATCGTTCTGTTGTTTTGTCAGAGAAGATTTTAATGTTTCCAAATCCGGCCTTTCGGCCTTCACCACTTCCGCCAAAAGTTGCTCCTCTAAACCATCCCTTGTGACTGTAAAGTTTATCAAAGTAGTTTGTGCCTGGATTTCCGGTTTATAATGGGGATTTGCCAACTTTGTTTGAATTATGAGCCTGAAGTTAGGATCATAGTCAACTTCTTTGTCGCCCAACTTAATTGCCTTTCCCTTCTTTATCAAAACTCTTCCAAGAATGGGATCTAAGACGGCATCAAGAGCTTCACCGATGTTTTCCAAGAGAACTACTTTCCCATTAGAAATCGCCCTTTCTATCATGTCCAAGTAGTTTCTAGTTGTAAGTCTCACTACTATTAGTTCCGAACCGAATCTGTTTTTTATCCACTTTATACCTTGAAGTTGTGGATCGATCATTAGAGGCCACCTCGCCGAATTAACTAAAATTGTGGCGTTTTCTGTGGACATGCTGTCACTTGGCAAGCCTTCATTGTTCCACTTAGCAACCACTGCATCGTCTATTACAAGCGATAGAGGATTTAGGTCTTCGGTCATCGGAATAGGAGGGTCACAACGTTTCAGATACGGCAACCACTTATTCTTCATCATATCTATACGATACTTTCTCATAAAGCATCCAACGTACGATATAAATGAAGTCAAAAGTAAAATATCTCCTGGAGTTGTTGTGATTGATGCTTGATAGCTTTTTATCGATTCCCTCCATCGGACGTTTTCTGATGCAAGTCCGTTGACTAGCCTGTTTGCTAAATCGATCATCAAGGCAGTTGCATCCGCTTCTGCTTGACATTTCATTTTAGCTTCTGTTGCTACATCAAAATCCGCTTTCAACACGGCTAGCTGTTGTTCGAGTACGCCCAACTTTGTATTCAATTCCGTCAATTTTGCTCGCGCAGCGTTCAAATCGTTCGTCGCCTTCTGCAGCGCCTTTCGCTTGGGCTCAACCACTACAAAAACATCATAATACTTCAAAATGTTAATAACCCAGGAGCAGAGTCCAGCTGCAGCGGCCGATTTGGTTAAAATATTCTCGTAATTGAATCCTGGAGTTTGAGTATACTTTATTACTTCTTTCACTACCTCGGGTTGCATATTATCCTTGTCGTAGTTAACAAGGTCAGACAAAAATTGGTCGACTTTTGCCATTATACCTTTGCAGGCTTTCCAACTGCGGTCTCTCGGCATAGGTTTATTTTTTGGTGTAAACAAAACCAAAACGGCAGCAGTGACAGCAACGACTGCATCCGGCGGTTGAGCGAAAGACTTCAGTTCGGTAAGATTGTTCTTATTCAACGTATTCAACGCTTGCTGGGCGGCAATCAAGGCTGGCTCGGCTTTTGCCAATTCTTCCGCACATATTTTCTGCTGGACGGACACTTCCTCTTCTACTACTTTTACTTTAGCTTCTTCTTCGGAAGCAAATTCTTTTTCGCTCGATACTTTTTCGTTTTCTACAGCCAAAACTTTAATCAAAGCATCGGCGGCTGCATTCTTTTCTGCCAGTTCGACTTCTTGCACTGCCAAAATATCTTTCAACCCGTCCACCTCTTCGGCAGTGGAAACAAGTTTCGTTAGCCCATTTTCAAATTTAAATATGTTATTTTCTATGTTGCGTATTTTCTCTGTTAACAATTTCGAATATAGAGCGATCAATTCTAAAAATGTCTTTGGTGTCGTGTAATTGTACCGCTTTTCGTTTAGAAGATATGCAGCTGACATATCATTTACTACAACGTGCACGAAAGACATGTACAACGATATCGGATGCACCAGTTCCGGTGGTAGAACTTCTATTTCGGTTAAGAATCTCTTTGATACGGACTCCAAGGCCTCCTCTGGCCATTCGTGGAACCAGTTAATCGATGTACAGTTAACAATCGCTGGAAATTTTCTGGCTCGCACTCTCAACGTGGAGCCTACAGGAGAAAAACATAGAACAGTCTTTATTATTCTCCGACAGCGTTCTATATAAAATTTCCAGCAGTTCTCCCTTGTTTCCTGCAACCCAGCCGCTTTAACTTCCGGTTTCATAACATTCAAAATATTTTCGGTCTCCTCGTCGGTGAGTAATTCGGGAATCTCACCGGAAGCAAGCATATCGTTGACAACTACCAGGAATTTCTCTTCGGCCACTTGGGAATCGGTCATCAAGAAGACACTGCTGACATTTTTCATTCCTGCCTTTACATAAATTGTGGCAATGTCAAGTTTGAGATCGACTATTGAATATCCTTTCTTCAATTGCACTTGAAAAACTTCCAACGAAGAGATGAAGGAAGAAAGACGGGTTAGACTTTGTTTTCCAGAACCGCCCACGCCAACAAGTAACGCATTGCCTCTAGGACCCTCTATTATGCGATTTATTCGGCATATATGTTGCATGGCATCGTCAAAAAGTACCAAATTCATCGCTGCCACCAAGTCATTGTAACTACTCAATGCTTCGTTCAGCAGTCTACTCAAATGATCCATATCTCTGATCATATAGTATTTTGGATCACCCAAACCTTCAGCGAAATGACAAAATATTAATGGCTCGGCCATTACCTCACCCTCGTCTAATTCTTCGAATCCTTTGCGGACTGTCTCCATCAATAGTTTACTGAAGTTCTTTATATCCGGCTGTTCGATGAATCTGTCGCTGTAAACCCTATAAGACTCGTGCATGTATAGACGTATCATGTGAGAAGCAGTGGGAGCGGCATCTCCGGTACAATACATAATACTTTGGAAAAGATTCGAGGTGTCTCTTAGATTGAAATTATAGTGGAATTTCACAGCAGTCGGTAAAAAATTAGATATTACCTTACTGTGCATATTCAGTGCAGCGGCTACAATATTGTCACAGAGTTTCTGAACGTTGGGGTTAAACTTGAGGGCAGGTATTGCCAAGTGCTGGCTGAAAATTGAACTGTAGATTACCACCATGGCGTCGTATGTCGGCGGGCTGATCGCGAATACACAAAAGTGTCGCTGTAATCTTGGATCAATCGTGAAGGAACCAGCCGTTGGATTCATACACGACACCATTTGAACATTACTTATATCTTTCAGTGATAGTTTTTGTCTGTCGTACCAATGCTGATAGTCCATCCATTGTCTGATTAATGTGTGCGGTTGTACCGTGAAGTATTTATCAACCTCTGGCATGTTCATGTCGTCAACGAAATAAATCATTGTTTTATTACCGGGAGGACCGTACATCCTGCCTGCCTTTTTCTCTAGCGGTCCTTCCAAAATTTTCTGCAGCATTTCAGATGTTGTGTAGAAATTAAAAGGGACATTCGTAACCGCGTAGCTCTCCGGAAGACTGTCAAGTTTATCGATCATTATGACGGACTTGCCGCTTCCCGCATTTCCAATTAACATAACGGGATGTTTGTTGGCTATAAGTATGTCGACGAAATATCTGACACGCACAGTCTCTGCCGTGTTCACCAGGGTTGCCTGTAACGGAATTTCGGGGTCAAACTCAAACTTGGGAACCAGGTCCGTCCACGGTTGAAACTTTTTCGTTTCTTGATCGATGTAATAATGAAACACTGTGCCGGCGGCCGGGAATTTTACGGTCTTGAACTCGTTAACGAACCATTTGCTAAATTCGTTTCTCCAATCGGCCAGTTGATCCTGGAACAGTGACGATCCGAAAGCCCATACGACACAAAACACGAAATAGATCTCGTACCATTCTTTGGGACAGTCGGGGGGGACGTTTTCAGGCACTAAAAATGCGTCTAACAAGAAACAGATCATGCACAAATGTGCAATCTCGCATATCGGTGTTATTTTCTTAAATTTCGTTCTAGTCGCGTCCAAACACGTCGGAATATATTTATCGAATAAAATCGTAAGATTGGCCTTTTCGTTCTGCGATTCTCGCGTATCGATCCAGGAACTCACGTACGGATTCCAGCCGAGATCGGCCGGATTTATGTACAATATTCCAGCCCTGGACACGGTGGCGGGTGTTGCCGTTCGCAAATTTGCAATTTCAAACAACAGTCTCATGAACGGGGTCAAAGCGATCCTTTCGTTACTCGCCAACGTCAGCACTTTGTTGTCGTCCATTAAAGTGTTCAACGATTCAATCCACATGGGATCGATATCGCCGTCGAGCACGATCCATTTCGGCCCGTCGCCGGCCATGTTTGCTTGATCTCTCATAATGACCGAAAATAGTCCGTCTTTCCATTCTCGAGTAGCCGGATTGATAATTCCGAAAAGTTCGTCGTTTGTTACCGCTTTCGGGTTCAGATCGTTGTAAAACGGTTTTCGTTTTTGGTTTGCGTACGTTTTGTTGAGAGTTTTCCAGACACACGTTTTACCTGTACCAGCAAAACCGACTATGAATACGGAATGTCTCACGGCAAACAATTCCTCGAGCTGTACAACTTTCAACACGAATCCGTCTTCCGGTTGTAGCTTCAAATCCATCGCCGATTTACGGATCGTCTTCTCAAATTCCAAATCTCGCTTACGCGGTACGTCCAAGGCCGGAAATAAGTCGCCAATCAGACCCATAAATACCGGTACGTCGTCGGTAACGATTTTGGGAATGTTGAAGTCTCTCAGTGCTCGCATAAGCACCTGATCTTCAGGTCTCAATCTGTCACCTCTCTTCAGAGAACCCGCAACGACCAGTACTGACTTGATGGCACGTAAACCCCAGTCGTAGTGATCTTGTTTGCTCAGTAGTTCTTTACATAGCGTGTAGAGTGTGATGAATTTTCTGGCTAAAAGACGAGCCTCTTGAAATCCCTCTGCCACCAGCATAATTTCGCATATGAGCGCAAAGTCTGGCACCACCATTGCACAGGGGCGGAAGAGAGCTTTCAGATTTTCGGGGAGCTCGGTTCTACCGGCGTAACCAGGGTTCATGGTTATGAAAATCCCAACCTAGTAAACCAAATAAACAATTTTAGTGCATGTATGTACCTACAGGATGTTTCACATAACTTCTCTGCCCCCACATTTCTCAGTTATTTTTGGCGAAAGACAAAAAACTCTCAAATCTTTATTTTATGACTTATTTTATCACGTATTTGTAGCAATTAAAATGGAAAACACTCTATATTTTCTTCTATTTTTAACTTGAGAAGAATTACATAACATTCGATCGAGTCGTTTCTTTGTTTAAACAAAAAGGATGAAAATTAGTAAATTTTGAAAAAGATTTATTTGATCTAATTAATTATGATATAGCGATACTTTAAAGGAAACAGATACTTCTATCCAGTACCAGTCGAAACGATTTGAACATTTTGTTGTAACACGATAAATAGTTGAATCAATTAATATGAATTTCAATGGACTTCCACTTATTTTTCTACATTATCATTACGAGATTTATCATTAAAAAGAATTGAATATTGTTATTAACTGGGAAGTTGTTCGTATGAAACTCAAGGGTTGTTTCGGTGATGCGATACCCCGAATACAGAACCACTTGTTAGTATTTGTGAAAAAATATAAATTTTAAAAATTTTNTAAAAATCCAAATTTTTGTATATACAGTGGATTTCTGGTAAAACGACGACGAAGAGACCATAAGTAATTTCATCGATATATCCGGAAGTCGTTATAAGCAAAGGTAAAGAAATACAGATACGTATGTACATTTCTTCAAACACTCTGTGTATTCATTCAAGAATTCATAAGAAATCTCATAAAATATTTTGTGTTCGAAAAACCTTCTTGCCAATAAAAATAACGGAGAATAGTGTGAATCGCCCTGTAAGTACTTTAGATGCGAATAGAGCTCAATGAAATCGATTAATTTAAAAATTTAAAATTCGAATCGAATATTCCGTATTTCTAGTAGTCCGCAAAATTTTATAGTAGGTACTCTAAACCTCAAACAAATCAAATTTTAGTTTTAATTAGCAATTAATCGCTAAATTGTAGATATTAATAACACTTAGAAAAAAATTAATTAGAAGAAACTCAAAGAAAATCCGTTTTCATCATAAACCACCCCCTAGCTACATCCACATAAATTTTGAAGATCCAAAATATTCTTAGTCAATAATTATAATTAGCCTATTAGCCAACCAATAGGAACGATTGATCAGAAAATCCAGCTTGGCTCTGATACTTTGTAATTAGTATCGAGGAACGATTGGTGTAAAAATAAACTTTAATAATTACAATACTAATTCGAAAATCAAATCGAACGTTACTACTGGATTCGCAACAACATAACTGAGAAACTTGGAATTTTTAGAAACAAATCTTGACTACTTACCGTCTTAATCAACGTTATATCTTCTCCCAAAAACAAAAACCTAACTTTCTTATTTTTGATTGCGTCTTGAATGGTCTTGACCTGTACTGCTACCACCGACAACACTTCCACAGAGATCCTATTGAATTCGTCAAAACATCCCCACGTGCCAGTTTGGGCCAAGCCCTTGTAGATGTTTCCGACCGATTTGTAGTCCATTTGTTCCGAACAATTAAACACGTATACCATAATGCCCAAAGCTTTGCCCAAATCTTTCGTGGTTTCGGTTTTTCCTGTTCCTGCGGGTCCAGCAGGAGCACCGCCCATTATTAAATGGAGACTCTGCGTCAACGTGATGTAACAACGGTCAGTGAGCGGGGTTATGACTAATCTGGGGGTGTTCCCCAAATATTCGTACTGATAACGAAACTGGGCGTCGCAAATGTTAGCGAAACAGTCAGCGATTTTGTTGTCCCATCTGTGACGCAATTGACTTTGCCATTGGAATGCCTGGGAGTTGTCAACTTTTACAGCTATCATTTTTGCCACCACGTCTCTCGAATGGACGTCGATCGTGCAAATAGTCATAATTTTTTGCCGATCTCCGCTGGTCAAGTCGCCCAAAAGTAAATTAATGAGTGCATTCAACTGGGCAATCTGTTTCCTATTATAATCTTTCAGTGCATTCTCGTAACCCTCTTCCAACCTAGCGAAAGCCATGTTCACTTCTGTCGTCCACCATATTTGCGTTCCACAGAGAGCTGGCTGAGCCGGATAGTCGTACAACCAAACTTCTCTTGGTTTTTCATCGTAACTGACCACGGCGTCTTGGAAGACCTTACGTAACGTTGTACGCATTACATCTATTACCCTGTTTAGCCATACTTCGACTTTACCCGAACAATCACAACTCGATATGAACGGAACATATTCCTCGTGTTCCTTCGACATCATTCCCGACGCTCTTTTACTATCTCTACCTCCTTCTTGGACGAATCTTAGTTTTGCCAAATTGTCAAATAGTTTCGTCAGATGTCTGCAAACCATCGGAGGATTGTTCCCGTTGGATAGAATATCCAACAAGTCGGCCGATGAAACAAAGTAGAAACGGGGAAAAGCCAATCTCTTCGTTTCTAAATAATCATTGAGAGCTTTCTCGCAAAGGGTCAAATCAGCTTCCAAACCTTCAATGCGACGTACCAAGCCAGGTTTATTGGTAGCCACTATAACGTTCAAGTTTCTGGTCATGTCATTCAATACATCCTTAAATTCCTTATCGATTCTATCGAATCTTCTGGAATCTTCCGGTAACTGCGACCGAATATCCTCAGAACCTATGAAAATGCTCTCCAAATAACTCCATTTCCTCTGAACTTCGTAGAAAACCGATATCACAGCATCGGCCATCGAAAGCTTCGTAAGCCATTCGGTTACTTCCGTGAAGAAGAAGTCAATAAACTTCGATGTCATCATGTTTTGCAAAGCTCCTTGATGTTCTTCTAACAACTCCACCATTTCTTCGGATCCCTTTAAAAGTTTCAATTTCGTCCTTTCGTGATACTCGACCTCGAATTCGTACGAACTCCAAGTCGCTTTAATTTCTTTCAATACCTTCTCCATAGCCATCTCCTTGACCGATTTATCAACGATCGTTTTAACTTCTTCTTCGAATTTGTGCAAATTCAGCACCAACAAATCATTCAATGTAGTAGAATCGTCCATGACAAACTTCACCTAATAATAGAATTTTTTTAATTTTAGTTGGCAAGTACTTCGTATACAGGTCAGTTTTGATTTCGTTTTTCGTTTTTACTTACAGTATAGTGTGGCGGTAAAATTTCCTTAACCTAAGATGGTAGCAATAAAACAATAAAGAAAAAAAGTAATAGAAATATTAAAATCAACAAAATTACCGATTATAATTTCTTTCTAAGTAAAATACCTTTGTTGCTTGCATCAACTGTTGCCAATGTCGGTCCCTGATGGCAGGATTTTGAAGTTCCGTCACTGCCCTAAGAGATGTCAGGAGATTCTTTATAACACCTTCGAATTGTATGTAGACATCCCAACTTCGAAGCTCCTTGTCCATAGCCTTGATGTCTTTGCCAAACTTTTTCAGTTCCATTTCCATTCCCTCAACGTCTATCTTCTTCCACGGAGTCTTCTTCCAGTCTTCTATCCAAGACATTACAATGTTCACGTAATCCCACAGTTGCTTCAGTAATCTTATTTCCCGTCGACAAACCTTGATCTGTTTGAATTCTTGAAAGGGAATTTCAAAGAGAAACGTCTGCTCCTCAAGTTTATTTTGTTCATTTTCGAGATCGGTAATTTCCCTGTTCGCTTTGTCCATTACGTCATAGACGTTTTTGCAATCAAATTTAAACATTGGATAAGTCCTAAACACGTCTCGGTACATAGTTTGTCTGATTTCATAGATCATAATTCGTCTCTTGATCGCGTTCACTTGTTTGGCTTGTAAGGGCGCAACGTTTTGTTTGGTAGTCACAGCCACCTGAAATAATTTAATTAGATTTAATTTAAACGTGTAATGCTAAAACAAATGAAATAACCTTTTTGCATTGCATCCAATATTCAGGAAGTTCTTGTAACTCCACGTGAATTTCTTCTGGAAATTCGACTCCGTATTCAGCAAGTAAGTCGATAATTTCTTTCAAAGGATCGAACATGTTGTCCGTCTCCAGCATACGTTCCTTTACTTTAAATAAGTAACCCATGACCTTTATGAGACCATCGTAATCGTCTTCGTCCAGTTCCACTTGCATGGCGGGTATTGCCTCGTCAATGAATGCTCTCAGTTCGGCGAGACTATTGTAAACTCTATCTTTCAGATGTTGTATAAACATGTTCTCCCATTTGCTAACTATATTTAAAATCGCTTGTCGTAAAGGACGTACGTCAACGTGAAGCCATTTGTCTATGATGTACTCCGTTTCAACGAGTTGCATTTGCTTAAACAAATCCTCGTAATAATCTATTTGGGCTTTAAAGTCCTGCATTGTTGGTGGCGTTGGTTTGAACTCGACTCCTTCTTTCTCTTCCATCCGAATAAATTCTATTTCTTCTGCCGTCAGTATCCTTCCATAAATAAGAAATTGCTCGAGTACTTCTTGCCTATTCTCCAACCAAAGGTACTTATAAACGTCGAATTTTTTTACATAAGCCTGTGCATTCTCTATCGCAATCAGAACCTGTTGCAATATTTTAGTGTACTGGCTTTGAATTGATTCCGTGTTCAGTATGGCGCGATAATAATTGGGTTCGACGGCGTTTTCGGAAACTCTTGCCATATACTTTCCCATATTGTTCATGTCTTCTATAAGTGACACGATGAATCTGAAAAAGTTGTCCCTTTCAGCAAGATCTACCGTTGGAACGTAGACTATTCTGGGCTCGTGCAATTCCAAAACAATCGAGAATAACGGCGGTTGGTCTATTGTGTTGTCCATTTCGGTTATTATATAACTCAAACTGATCCCGACTGCATTTATCACTTTTTCATATAGGACACCGTCAATGTAATCCCGATATTCTGTCCATTTTGCTTGCCTTTCTATTTCCTTCTGTTCTTCTTCGAGAGCCTTCTGGGCAGCTTCCAGTTCAGCTTGGATTTCTTCAGGTGTTTTCTCTGGTTCTTTCGCCTTTTTCTTCTTATCTTTATCTTTGTCTTTGTCTCCTTTTCCTTTCTTCTCTTCCTCAGGAGGTGGTGGTGGGGGTGGTGGTGGTTGTGGTGGTGGGGTTTCTTCAACCACGACGACTCCCTCTTCTGGAATAGCATCCGGATCCTGTAAAAAATAAAAGGTAAAATCCAGCATAAAACTAATATCTTCTATTTCTTCTACAAACTCACCGGTTCTTCTTCGGGCTCTGGTAGGTCAAAATAGAGTCTATAGTTTTTCTCCAGCATTTTTGCTACTTCTCCAGAGGAAGCAGTAACTTGATCGTAACGTTTTTGAACTCTATCAGCTCTGTCACCAAGTCCAATGAGATTCTCTTTGATCCCTTCTTTTCTTTCAAACAACGGTAACGACCATGCCTCGATTCCCGCTATAACTGCAGCTACGTTCGCTTGTGCTTCGAGAATTCTTTCGTATAAACTTTTCGTTTTTGCATGAACATCATATATTGCATCGGTATCTAAAAAAATAATCAATGTAGTAATTACGCCAGGAAGTTGTCCAGTGACATTTTAATAACAGATAACGTTTAATAAAATATCTACATTTTTCGACAAACATGAAGTTATTAATGTCAAAATTAATTCTGAATCACTATTCATATATTGGACCGAAATATCGCCTCTAGAAACGAAATTATGGTTTAATTTGAGTTACGTGTAAACTAGGACAAAAATATTCATTAAAGAATAGCTCACTTTTTTATGATATTTACAACATATTTTCTTTTTTAATTTTCCGATCAGAAGCACATTATACCTAATTCCTAATTAATAATTGAGATAATTAGCAAATCAGGGCAGACTTCCCTTGTTGTTAGTAATTAATAGTGATGAGTAAAGAAAGAGCAAGACCAAAACTGCCTCAGTCTTGGTATTAATAATAAACTTCTGAAGCATTAAAGATATTAACTGAACTGACCCGCGGGATGTCTATCTGCGAGAAAAAAGTTGTTGTAGAGATATGAAATTTTCATACTGATTGTAGGGTTCAATCAGGATATCGACTTATTAAACTAAACTCACGTCATACGTAAATATACAGTTTTAAACATGATGTTTGACAGAATTTGCAACGGGAATCCTTTATACGTATTTTTTCGATACTTACTGTCAGTTGTCCAGTTCAACTCATTTACTAATGCTTCTAAACCTTCGTCAATAAAAGTGACCTCGTCTTCTACCAATTTATATTCAACCGGTAATGTTTTCAGCTTAATATGATTATACCATTGCACTATTCTTCTAAGCCCAATCAGACAGTACTGTAATTCTTCGTTTCTGTCGTAGAATTGAAGTATAGGTTCGGGGATTCCCTCCACTTGCAAATATTTCATGCATTTGACTTCACGTATTATTGTCGTTAGTTCGAAATCGAAATTAAGTTCTAATAATCCTGACGAATTTCGTATTAAAAGCTTCTTGTCGATATTCACTTGTAAAATTCCCGGAGCAGCTGCAGCCCACTCGGCAAATACTCTATCGAATTCGGTATTCAATATTCCAAGCATTTGGTCCCACTTTTCAAAAGCGTGCAATGTATCTTCTGATCTAACTATTTTATCGTCCAGTAGTTTAAAATCTTCACCCGGTTGCAGTATCCTTTGCTTCAGCTTGTATAACCACGTAAGCACACCCGCCGTTGGTGGATAAAAGTTATCGATTGGGATACCATCCCTTTTACCATTATCGTATTCAATCTTGACCTGATCCAATTCTTCGTTAAAAAAATCAATAAGCATCGTGTATCTTGGTCTGATGGCTGCAGCAATTATTGGTCGATCTATCAAAGTACCCATGACAGCAACAAGTTTAAAAACAGACGCCATTGTGTAACAGTCGTTTATACTTTGATTGAAAACGGCAACCAATTTCCTGTCCAGGTCTCTGCATTTTTCCGCAAATGTTTCGTAGTCCTGATGTATGTTCTGATCGTCTGGTTCCATAACATCATACTGGATATTGTTGAAAACTGCGTAGGCTTTAGTAAATTCATCGAACACTTCTTCGATTTTAGCAGCGTGAAATTTTCCTTTCAATCCGCCGATTTCAACTCTGTCAAGTTTGCCGTATTCGACGTAATCTTTCAATATTGTACAGACTAATTCCACTCTCTTTATGTAGTTCATTAGCCTTTGGAAAACCGTACGAGGATGGAAAGTCAGCTCTTTTACTTCGACTCCTGCAGGAAAGAAGTAAGCTATGTTAGCTCGAAGTACTTCGAAATCATCAATAAACGAATTCATAACATCTAACGATTTCTCGATCTTCATGATGGTTTCCTCCACGTCTCCTTGGAATATTGCGCTGGGATCTAATTGTAGCGAACACGTTTCTATAAATAGATTTTCTATTTCTTGGAGCATCAGCGCCATTTTCGAAAGTTCACAGTAATAACGGGAGTGTCCCCAAAGTAAACCACAGCAGTGCAGCAGAGGTTTTACCACGTAACCCAAATTGGGAAATTCGTTTTCGTCAAATCTCGAAAAAATTGATTCCATAGGTTTCAAGTAAAGGGTTACATCTCTTGCTTCCACTACAGCTGCAGCAACTTCTTTGAACATGGTATTGAAACTTGACACGTAAGAGCTGTTGGTATTTTCCAAATATTCTGCCATTTTCTTTACCCTGGGGTCCCTAAGTTGATCATATATACTCTCGATGTTTTTAAGTCTCGCGACCCAAAATTCAACCTCTTTGTAAGGCAGCGGATGAGCGTTATTAGCAAACATTATAGTGGAATTTTGTTTAATAATTTCTCCACAAATTTTTGTCCATCGTATAATAGTCTCTTCAATCGCTGTTTTTAAACTCAGATCAATGTCTTCACCACCAGACTCTTCGAGTTTCAGTTGCGCTTCAAATACTCTCTCAACACCCGGAGGCATTGCGAGTAAAGTTTGACTCTTAAGAGCACCCTTTGCCTTAAAAGAAAAATAATCTTTGAGTTACAAACAATGGACTAGTTTGTAAAATTCTCTTTTTTTAATTTTTCTATTTTTAAACCATTTTAAAAACAGAATGAGCTTTACCAACCTGGTAAATAACGTTTTTAAAATCCAATACGTGTTTTAAAACGTCATTAGAAATAGCCACAGGCCATCCCTTGTGATTTTCAAGGTTTGTTAATAGGGGCGCTATTACAGCTTCCCCTAGTGCTACAAGTTCGTCAACAGGTTTCGGAGATATATCTCCGAAAATTACGACGTCTCGAAAGTTTTGCATGGTTACCACGTCTCTAATTTTTTTTATGAAGAATGTGGTTTTCGCTTTGATGCCACCACTGAAGTCTTTAGTTGGAGTCAAAAGTCCTGTCGCAGGCACTGATAACAACATCATGCGCTCATCTGGTTTATTTAGAAAGCCAGTGACAATTCTCTAAAAATTGTAGACAAAATTATGGATATGGACATTTTTTTCTGGCGTAGCGTAACCCCTTTTTGTCTCCAATTTTTTTTTGGCCGAAACGTTAGGCGTTTGTCGCGAATATTTTAAAGGAAAATGCCCCAAATCTCGAAAACAGTTGTGAAGTTTTGCTAGTTTAAAGGCTAATTCACATTGAGCGCGTTTGTCGCGAATATTTTAAAGGAAAATGCCCCAAATCTCGAAAACAGTTGTGAAGTTTTGCTAGTTTAAAGGCTAATTCACATTGAGCGTGCCGGTTACGGTCATGTTACAGTCAAGCTACACTCAGAGAAAACTGCAGAACAAACTTCTACAATTGTAGAACTTTTCATTACAACTAGTAGCGAATATAGGGACAGAAACAAGTTGTAGTGAAAATTAATATAATATTGTAATTACTTTTTTCCTACAAACTGTTTGTCTCTCAACTACAACGTTAAAGAATATGTACTGCAAATTTCTCTTAAAAATTACTTTTTATTGTAGCATATCTCTATACAATAATTAAAAAAATATATACAAAATTGTAGCAAATTTGTTTACAACTGAAACGCAAATAAATATTCAATAAAAATTGCTACATTTTATCTTTATATTTTCTACAATTTTCTTACTACATTTTGTAATGAAATTTACGAAGTTGTTATTGTAAATATTTCATTCAAATTGTAAGGAATTCGTATGAGCCTCTGTCGATATTTCTCCTACAATTTACCACTACAATTTTATAGTCAAATTTAAGTTTACCGTTAGTTAACCTTACTACAAATTTGAGCTGCATTTTCTACGAAACGACCTCTACAACGTTAGAGTAATTTTTCTTAGAGCATTTTTCTGAGTGTAAGATTGGTTAAATTTAGGCCAATACTTTCATTCACATTTGAAAATTGCGCTCAATTAAAGACGCGGTCAGGATCGTGATGATCATTTTTCTTTTTTTTGAGACGATCAAGACCTAGCTATCTGACCGTGGCTGTTCATTGTGGATAACGAAACGTCATCATATTGCAGACAAAAACGGACCCTCGAAGTAGAAGGGTAATGTTCTTTTTTATCAAATCACTTATTAAAATATAACGTAACTATTAAAATTCGCTGTGAGACATCCTGAAATATCTAAGTTTCATTTCATCAACTATTAATTTTTTAAACAACAAACTGAAACTTCGTATTTTGCTTTTTATTGCGTTTTTTTTTTTAATATACCCAATCACCAATGACATTTAGAAGACAATATTTGTTCTACTTTAACCAAAATAATGCATTTTGAAAAAACATGCTCGCTGTGGATCCTGTAATCACCACTCTTGTTCTTTTTTGACTTGTTGGCAAAAACTTTTAATATTTGTCACTAATACAGTTAAATAAAATGAAATACCAGAGTTAAAGGATTAAAAAAGAAAGCATCTATCTACAATAAAGCAGTAAGTGTACGTATTATTTATAAATTAAGAACTAAAAAAAGGTTTCAGAAAATGTGATTAATCAAAGATTTTCTCCTAGTATTAAAGTAGATTCCTTAAAACAAGTTGGTTTCTATCATAACAGACGCTGCTATGATCGAGTGTGAAAGATGGTTTCTTTTGAAAAATAAAGTAGGTAATGTTTGTCGATATTGTCCGGTGAGATAGATTGATACTGAAATTACATTATATGTGTACCTCAAAATTCATCTTCATAAAAATCTTATACAGAATTTGCGCTTACAGCTGAGCGATGGTTCTTTTATAAGTAGCACATTTATACAAGACTGTGATTCGTTTGATCGTAAGTAAATTAAGGGAAGAAAACTCTGAAGAATACTTAACCAAGAATTCAGGAGTTCCGAGCATTTTATTCCATTTTTCCATTTTTAGTCTCATACTCTTGACGAGATAGTTAAGGATAAATTCCATTCTTTCATCTTCGTCGGGACCTTTCTCCTTTCCGGCATCAGCCATTGTGTTTTTGTACTATTCCTTTAACTATTACAGTAGTTCAAAAAACTTTTTCGCTTTTTCAGATTCTGTTCTTGACATCGACACAGAATCTGACATTCGCACTTGTTTGTCGCTGTTTTTTCAGGCGCTTGGCAACCACACGATCGATTTCGTTGACGTATACTTTCCTTCAACACTCTCTCATCCTTCGGGAAAGAGTAAACAATAAAAGACAACTTTTTACTGCGAAATAACGAAATTTTAAGTGTCCATAAAACGATGTCTACTAAAGATTATCTTTATGTAGTTGATGCGTAGATTTCGAAGAAACACTCTGGATTTACTACTCCACAAAAAGTTTCTGACGATCCAAATTTTCAAAAATTAAAACCACTTTGTGAATACTTCTGGAATGTTTTCTGTTTATAATATCTATATGTACATATCAGACGAAGGGTTAAGCACAATAATGTTTTCTTTCAATAATTATTTGGTTTTTGGATACTGATAGATAGATAGCTTTATTAAAAACATTACGTTTTAACTATTTTATGTATACTTACATATAAATTTTACAAACTAAAAATTTTTATTCTTCTGGATAAATTCATATTATACAAATAATACAATTAAACCAATTCGTTAACCCCTATCCCGGTATGTTTGTGTGTTTGAAGAAATTTCACTTCAGTAGCATGTTGTATAATTACACGTTGTATT
>NW_020438956.1:1890526-1893547 GCF_000699045.2 Agrilus planipennis
TAAAAAATAGTTAATTGAAAATCCACTACTATCACAAACTTTTTAAACTAAGATTTTGAAAAAATACATTGATATGTAATATGTAAATTCCTCATTAGACCCCTTACAAAGATAATTTAATTAATTAATTATAATTGCTTTGACCTAATAGGCCTGCTTGTTGTTATAATTGCTAGAGAACCATAACGCCTCCACTATTATTTTCATAAATTCATTTTATAAAGCGATTTAATTTTTGACTCCAGATATTGGCGTGCTAATTAACTAATAAATGGAAATGGAAATATAACAATAGGCCAATTAACTCAATTAAAATATTACAAAATTAATCATAAATAAAACAATAACACTCCTACAAACACGTTTTAGGTTTGTAAACGATTTAAATTTTTTTTTTAGGTTTTTAGTGTTGTATTCATTTAAGTTCCATAATAGGCACTCCAATTGAATTTTTGATTGAATGATTTTATAGCTCACAGTAAATAACAAATTTAAAGTCGCATTAAACTTTAATTTTTCATTCAATTTCAAAGTTATCTGTACTTTTACCATCGCTTCGTTTGGGCTTAAATTGTCGCCCAAAAATTTGCAAAAAAGTGATTTGTGTTTAATGGAATATGAAAAATGATATTAACGAACACTTAGAATTTGTCACTTTATAAAGTACTATTGCCGGATAAAGTAAAACTGTTTTATTATTAAACATGAAAAGGAAATACAAAAAATATAAAACTAAGTTTCAAATTTACCCAATTTATTAAAACAAATTTTTATATTTACAAATACATTATTTTTTCATAATAAATTTATGATTCCTTTTTTGTAATCAGAAAATTGAAAGTATACAAAACTACTCGTTTATGAATAAGAATGATGCAATAAAATTTCTACATATTTTTAAACTAAATTAATTTTTGAAAAAGTGACCAAAAAGTAGCAGTTGAAATTATTCCCTTTTATCAAAAGGAAAATAAAGACAGTAGTCTTTATCTACATATAATTAGTATAGTGTAAAAGATGAGGCAATATTGATAAGATTACTGAGTAAAGAGAGATAATAAATTATTTTTACTTAATACTTAATTTGCGATGGTGACGGGGGCACCCTTGAAAAAATATTTCATGCAATACTGATGATCAGTCTAAATCTAAATGTATATTGAAAACGGATGGGTAAATCGTTGCCTGGTGCATTTTAATCACTAGATTTGTGTTCCTATTTGTGAAGAAATTTCAATTAATTACTGATCTAATCCATAATAACTCAAACGATTCTTCATTTGAAATTTGCTTCGTGAAAGATTAATAAAACTTTTGTTAGTTGACATAAAATTATAATCATTGTCCATTTTATACAAGAAGCAATTAAAATTTAGAAAGGCAATTTTTGTAGACTTCCCTGCTAAAAAATATTATTACGCAGATTTTCATGCAGAATAAAAAAGCAAAAACTTTGTTATTTTCATAAATTAATGTTTAACTTCTAAAGAACTTCTACAATTTGAACATTTTGTGCTTTTTGTTTTTAATCTCTTGATATGAATTTCCATCAGGTAGAGTAGATTCAGTTAACCATATTAAAAAGCTACTGTTCACTTCATATGTATATTGTTTTAGAAAATACGGTGACTTTCAATTTTATTTGTTCTACCCTGAACACGGCTAAATATTTCATTACTTGTAACACTTTTTTGTGAATTTCTTGCTTCAGTCACAGAAATTTCGAAAAGTTGGGACCGCTGTCGCATACAATTCTAATTTGTTCAAAATACAACCCCTTGTGGCTAAAATGTTATTTCTGTCCTAGTGACCTGGCCTTCCAAAGTTTTTACATTAAAGCGGAAACCTTGTAAAAATTCAAAGAAGTCTCAAGTTGTCGAACCAAAGTAAGATTAATGATTGATTAAATTAGCTTTACCTGGACTTTTCAATTAACTTTTTAAAAAAGAAACTTTGGTCGGGAAAACGTATCGAGATATAGAGTACATTCTCTGGTAAAAAAAATCGGATTTTGTTATCATTTTACTCAAAAATTATTGGATTATTTACTGTTTATTGAAAAAATATAAGAAATAAATAAGTAGTTAACTGAATAAATAACCCATAAAGAAGGCAAAAAAATAATAATAATCAGCTCTGATTGACAGAAATAAGTAAAATCCTTGACCTCTTGACCTCTTGGCAACTGTTTCTAAGGTTTAAAATTATATTGAAATTAATTATTGTTTCTTTGTTTATTATCTTTTGTTCCTATGCAGGAATTTAAAATTACCTATAGTTATTTGAGATACAATGGCTACAAAACCTACACTATTACCTTTTTCTTAAATTGGTATTTTATGTTCATTTAATCTGTATTTTAAGCTCTACCTATGTAAATATAAATTTGATGTTACAGCTTTTAATTTTTTTCTGTCATATAAAAATTAATTACGTTTTATAACTTTAAGTGTAATAGAAGCAATTAAAGATGCTTCAAAGTTAATGCATTATTGAAATTACGAAAAGATTAAAAATATTCGTTTCATAGAAAATTCAAAAGTTTTCATTTAATTTTTATAATCGCATACATGACTATAAAAACATTTGAAAAAATTTAACGTAAAAGAAAAAAAATAAAGCGTATGCCTATTAGCTACGAATTCAAGCAGTATTAGGTATAATAGTAATACTAGCTCTTAGAGCAAATGAACCCTTCAGGTCTGGATTTTCCCTACTTATTACAGTATTGTGCGTTTAAGTTGTAAGGTTTGAAACAAACGACTTTAATCAGAAAGACAGCGATATGCGGCAGCTGTAAATGATGAAGATTAATGAAAAACGCTTTTCTCCTATATGAGGTTTCATTACAGCCATCTTGATAATTTTCTGAGATAGTTTATCAAGGCGTCACAAATTGTGTTATCATTTCACCCAAAAATCATTCGTTGTCTTTATAACAACTAAATCGTTATCAATTATAGCTACCAGTTATAATGTTTTCCGCAATATTCAACTAATATTTATTAAAAAATAGTTAAT
>NW_020438956.1:1893735-1900793 GCF_000699045.2 Agrilus planipennis
ATAAATTCATTTTATAAAGCGATTTAATTTTTGACTCCAGATATTGGCGTGCTAATTAACTAATAAATGGAAATGGAAATATAACAATAGGCCAATTAACTCAATTAAAATATTACAAAATTAATCATAAATAAAACAATAACACTCCTACAAACACGTTTTAGGTTTGTAAACGATTTAAATTTTTTTTTTAGGTTTTTAGTGTTGTATTCATTTAAGTTCCATAATAGGCACTCCAATTGAATTTTTGATTGAATGATTTTATAGCTCACAGTAAATAACAAATTTAAAGTCGCATTAAACTTTAATTTTTCATTCAATTTCAAAGTTATCTGTACTTTTACCATCGCTTCGTTTGGGCTTAAATTGTCGCCCAAAAATTTGCAAAAAAGTGATTTGTGTTTAATGGAATATGAAAAATGATATTAACGAACACTTAGAATTTGTCACTTTATAAAGTACTATTGCCGGATAAAGTAAAACTGTTTTATTATTAAACATGAAAAGGAAATACAAAAAATATAAAACTAAGTTTCAAATTTACCCAATTTATTAAAACAAATTTTTATATTTACAAATACATTATTTTTTCATAATAAATTTATGATTCCTTTTTTGTAATCAGAAAATTGAAAGTATACAAAACTACTGTTTTATTTATAAGAAATGTGTTTGATAAATAAAAATAAAATACTACAAAAGTTAAATACAAAATAATTTCATATATATAACATGATGATCTAAGTCTTATAATGCTAATCGGCTTTTGCTTTAGTCTTTGTTTTCTTTAACTTTTTAAGTCCATCAAGGTTTCCTTTTAATAAACTACTGTATGCTAATTGAAATTTATTGATATCTTTCTGATGAACCACTGTTGCTATTTTTTTGTTTCTTGATTTTGCACGAATTAAGCATAAATGTTCCTGGGATTCTGGCAAAGGTGGCTTGCCCTCTCTAGGTTTAGGTTTGGTACGTCCATCGTCTAAAACAATGTACATTTCTACTTTCACATCATATCTAACATCCTGGGCCCAATAGCCTTTAACAACTTACACCTCTTAAAAGTAATTGTTACACTAGCTGTTAATCTTGCTTTTTGAAATAGCTTGGTGAGTTCTGAAAGAAACTAAAACAAGAAAATTCAGGATGTAGGTACAAGCCTTTTAGAGTTGTATACAGTTTCAGCATATTCTATTCTTACTAGTTAAAAATTAACTTAACCTGCATTTAGTTATAATTGTAAAATAAAACCTACCGCATCGTTTTCTAAAAGAACCATTTTTCTCTTAATTTAAATTAAAAGTTTACAATTCCAATTAATCAAATATCGTAATTAGAAATAACTACCACGTTGCATTCTTTGCACTTATTAAATATTTATTGTCATTTGTTGTTCTTCTGTATTCTGTCTCCAGTGCTGCCACATACCTGTAAAACTTATTGTCCATAGAGCCATTGCTTTACTTATTTGTTAAGTTTGCATCGCTGTATTTTAAAACATATAAATGAATAGTTAAAGACATGTCCTTAAAATTTTAGTTAAATGCTGTTGTGAAAGTAATTCATTTTGTTTGTAGCATTACTATAATTATTTTTTTCACAATATAACGCATACAGTATAGCTCAATTGTAGACATTACTACTCGAAAAGAACAAAAAGAATAAGTATACAATTTAACGAAGATAACCTTACACTCAAATTTCTTTGACATGTATGACCTACATAATTATAATAACCTTAGGGTTTGATATTTGGTGTTATTATTGTTAATAAATACTTGATTATAAAAATAAGAAAGAGTGTCAGATAAGCAGTGTTAAACGAATATATGCAGGTAGTAATTTAACAGATTCCAGGGTGGTGTTTGAAGTAATGAAATTTTTATTATGCAAATTAATAGGATTTCTGCTAACATACACTAAAATGAAAATATTTATGATTTACTACTTTTAATGCAGTATCACTTACATAAGTGTATTGTCTTTGAATCGTTTAAGAGCCGTAACATTGAAGTTGCTTCTAATACTAACCTTACAATAAAATAGGTACATTTCTCTCTTCAGTTGATTGCAGCTTATAGAAATAGTATTTATGTAGGTCAAATACAAGAGCCTAAAAAATATGGCAAGTTTTGCAGCTCAGGCTGCTATACGATCGAAGTGGAGTTCTCTTATAGAAGATGGTATTGAAGTCCCATCTGAAGTTACCAATAAAGTCACCAGTGTAGTTGGATGGCTTAAGCAGGTCTTTTGAATTATGTCTCTGCATTTGAATTATGTTCTGTATGTACATTCATTTTTTATTATTATTGTTATCATCATTATTACTGAAATTAGTTAACAGTATATCAATTCTCGTTTCCAAGCATAGTAATAAGTACATTACTATATGTTTTTGACACCTTTAGTCATATACTGTATTGACTGCTTATTGACTTTATATGTGAGAAAAATATTAGATGTTCTTTTTTTATCAATAAGCTTTTGCATCCCTTCTACTTTGCATATGTGTACATGAAAGTAATCTTACTCTGCTTTTTACTTGGTTAACTGTTTATATTCGCTGTATTTCATTAACATTTTTTATTTATTTATTATTTGAACTTTAAAGATAAAATGAAGAAAGAATAGAAATCTTATAATCATCATTAATAGTATTTTGGACCATCAAAATTGCTGATTGTTTGAGCTTATAAGTGTAGGAGAAATTCCAGAAAATTTATAAAGCACATGAAATTATCAAGTAATGTCTCCTACCATTTCCAAAATAAATTTGATTGATTGACACCAAAGTGATACAAAAATGTTAACATTTATAAGTTGTTGGATTTTTGATGTTAAAGTGTTCTTTATAACATTAATTAATACCATAAGTAGTTAATACATTTATATAAAGAAAATTTTTAATATAGGCTTCGTTAGAAGTAAAAGCTGCTGGTCGTAGAGCTGTAAGCACAATATCTGCTGGAATGATATCACAAAATTTAGTAATATTGCATTTCAATGATGTATATAATGTTGAATCGAGACCCAATATAGAGCCGGTGGGAGGTGCTGCACGCTTTTATACAGCATTCAACAGTTTTCAAAACTTAAATCCTCTAAAATTGTTTAGTGGTGATTGTTTTTCTCCTAGTATTTGTAAGTACTAATTAATTATACATTATTTCATGTTTTATCCAATAAAATGTCAACTTTTTTAGTAAGTACTTTTACAAAAGGGGAACAAATGGTAACAGTATTAAATGATCTCGGTGTGCATTGCTCAGTTTTCGGAAATCACGAATTTGGTAGTGAGATGTTTTTGTTGTGCTTAATTTGTTATTCTGCATAAAGATCTTTCAGATCATGGTCTCGAAATTTTGACTCAGTGGGTTAATAAGTCCAATTTTCCTTGGCTCATGTCGAATGTAATAGATAACGAAACTGGAAGGCCTCTAGGTGATGGGCGAATCACTCATGCTGTTGATTGGGCCGGAAAAAAAATTGGACTTATTGGTCTTGTAGAAATCGAGTGGCTCGACACATTACCTACAATTAATCCCGAAGAAGTCACTTATTTAGATTTTATAGAAGCTGGACAAAAGTTGTCAGTTCAACTTAAACAGGAGGTACTTATACTATTCTGAAACTGGAATAGAAATAATAGTTAAAATTTTTATAGCATGATGTTCATTGTATCATATAATTATTGTACAAGCAAGTCCTTTAATTATATTATAAGTTTTAGAAACTTTGTTGATACTGTATCAAAGGGTTCTAAATGTTGTAGGGTTGTGATTATGTAATAGCGTTGACTCATATGCGTATGCCTAATGATATAAAATTAGCTGAAAATTGTGATTCAATCGATCTAATTTTGGGAGGCCACGACCACATTTACGAAGTTATGAAAGTAAATGGGCGGTACATAATTAAGAGTGGAACAGATTTTCAACAGTTCAGTAAAATTACCATCAACTTCAACCCTAATGGCGATAACGATGTAACAGTTGAAGAAATTAACGTAACGTCATCGTACGCAGAAGATGCTCAGTTAAAACAAAAGCTCGAAAAATTTACAAGTAATATATTAATAAACAAATCTATTCTCGTCTTAGTAATTTAATTATGATTTTTAAAGGTATTATAGAAGGAAAAATGAATGATGTCTTGGGGTGTTTCACAGTACCTTTAGACGGCCGATTTACTACTATCAGAACATCGGAATCTAATCTTGGAAATTGGGTATAGACGTAGAAGATACAAAGCTTATCAACAATATTGTCCGAATTTATTAATTTTAAGATTTGCGATGTGTTATTGGCAGCAACAGGGGCGGATCTGGTTATAGTTAATTCCGGGACATTTAGATCTGATCAGGTTCATCCTGCTGGCAGTTTGACTCTCAGAGACTTGTTCACAATTATTCCAATGGAAGATCCAACAGTTGTTTTAAAAGTGACAGGTACTTACATTATACAAATCCATTCAACAAATTTTCTCTACAATCAAATTACACTTAAAAAAATGTAAAAAACATATTTTACGAAAACGTTATTCTTATTTTGTGTGTTTGTTGCTTGCAAAAATTAAAACTAGTATTTGTCACTGTAAATAGGCAAACAAATTCTGGAAGTACTGGAAAACAGCGTGAGTCAATATCCTAAGTTAGAAGGTAGATTTCCCCAAGTGGCTGGAATAAGTTTTGCATTTGATCCTCGTAAACTGCCCGGCCAAAGGGTGGATCCAAATTTAGTTCGTATTGGTGATGAATATTTGAAAATGGAACAGTTTTACAGACTCTGTACCAAAAGTTATATGCATCAAGGAAATGATGGATTTACTATGCTTAAAGATGTTCCAGTAATGGTAAAGTTTTATACATGTCGCGATAAAAATATGACGAAATTTAATAAAGAAAAAGATTTTTAAACAAATCAATTTTAGGTAATGGAAGGTGAATCTCCAGCTATCGCGCTGGCAGTTCAGAATCACTTCCAAGCAATTAATATGCGCCTTGGCAAAACAAAAAGACATTCGAAACATCGACAATCTCTTGTAACATTGTCTAGAAGGTATTTTTATATGCAAACAATAAACAAAGGATCTCTCTTAGTAACGCATTTGCTCCGTTTACAGACATAGTTTAGTTAAGATGCTAGAAGGTAGTGAGTTAGACGGACCACCTCCTTTACGAAGATCAAATTCGATCGAAACATCAATGTCCCCTCAAATAACACGACTTGTACGTAAAGCCTCATTGGACGATTTGGAAGACGAATCGTGTCAACTCGCCCCCAAAGTCGAAAATCGCATTATTATTATCGACAGTGATGAGGTTTGCCTATATTTATGATAGTTTTGAATTGAAGAAAATTTTTTTATTTGTTATTTTAATCGAATAACAGTATTTTATTGATAGTTACAAATTAAATCTAAACAGAAATTGACAAAAGGGTCATTTTACAGTATAAATAAACATGCAGTAGACAGACGATAGAATTAACCGAAAAAGAAACAACAGTTGTTCGCATTATCAATTTATTTAGTCAATTAGTGTTATATTTGATATGTAACAAACACTTTCTCTTATGGTTGGTCGATTACTGGGCTACTACCGTCTATAGCTCTAATGAAACAGTTCAAGACTTTTTCAAAACCTTTACGCTTTGATATTCATCAATAACACAATTTTGAAATTCATGCGCGGATTTCCTTATGCCATGTTCACAATGTTGAGTGTCTATTGTAAATGCTTTTTGGAATATGATAAAGTTACTCCTTTAAGTAATTTCCTACTTGTGTTGCACGTCTGTCATTTTATCTAATGTCCCACATTTTTATTTGCTGGGCAGTATTAAAAAAAACTTATTTACGAGATATACTTTTGATTTTGATTAGCTTTTATTGGATTCTAATAAAAGAAAGCGATTAAAATTAGATCATGAAAATATTCACAAATTATTATTTTTGTTCCCTAAAAATAAAATTCCCGCCACAATTTGTTAAATAATTGATGACTTGGAACACAAAATACCGATAAAATTTAAATTATCTCTCTGCAGTTAATAAAATTAAAGTATGATAATTAATTAAATGTTATACTGCATTTTTTTATTTAGAAAAGATACGAACTGTTACGTCAAAAACAACGTATTGAAGAGGATTCTGTAATCCAGGAAGTCGAAGACGAACATTCACCAGAAAAGTAAAGCAACTGTATATTAATCAAATAATTACTAAAGCTTTCTAACAATTTTTAATGATCGAATAGTTATTCTGCGGCCTTTGTTCGGTTCCTCTACAAACAAAAAGACAAATCTAGTAATTAAAATGCACCAAAAACAACGATTTAGCCATCCGTTTGTAATTCACAAAACAATCACTATACATAATGTCTTTAAAAAAAATGCATAATTTGCTTTCAAAAAAATAATTTATATCGTTAAGTGTTTAAATGTGTGGTTCGAAATGCTCAAAGTTTTTATTTTTGTTTTTTTAACTTGGCAAATAATAAATAAATTTATCATTAAAATAAAGGGCAATAAACAGATTGTAAATGAATAAGAAATCAATTGGTTACCATTTAAAGCTTTACTCTAATTACTCAATAAATATGCTTACCTAAAATTAGTTTAAATTTCTTGTTGCCATAACTTATTGCTTATGCTGTGTCGATTGATGGGACGTTTAGAAAATTATGTACCATTTTTTATAAAATATTCTGAACAACATTGTTCTTTTACATGTGGTTACCATGGCTAACTATTTATTTTTTATATCTCAGGTGCCTCTTTCTCTTTTACAATTGTAAATTCTTAGTTTTTGTTGTTATAGCATGATTTAGTGCGATTTTCTAAAGAGGTTGTTTATTGAAGACTGACATTAGATAAAGTAAAAATTCAGTATGTCTTCTTTATACGTAATATGGCCTAATTAAAAATAATTGAAATTCAGAATTAAAATCATCGTTATAATGTTTGAGTCCTTAAATTGAATAAACATTCCTCATAAATTTATTAAATCTGTGATACAAAACAAAAAAGTTTATTTTTTTTTTTTCATATATAGTAGTA
>NW_020438956.1:1901074-1917151 GCF_000699045.2 Agrilus planipennis
AAGTAATCGAAGCTGTAAATGGTTATTTTGAGGAGCTTGACGAATCAGTCTATAGAGATGGCATTAATAGACTGGAACACCGCTATGAGAAATGTATCAGCCTTGGAGGAGATTATGTTGAGAAATTAAAAAAAAAATTTTTAAAAACCTTGTTTTTCTTGGTCAGGCCGGAAACTTATCAATCCACCCTCGTATATCAGGTGTTTATCGACCTGGAAGTGCAGTGGTTAGCAAAGGTTTAGGACCATATTGTTTTCAGACTAAATATAATATACCGTTTACTCGTATTGAAAAACATTTACCATTAGTATGGCCAATTTGCAAACTATTGGGTACAAAAAACTGACGCCCAACGTGGGGCTCGAACCCACGACCCTGAGATTAAGAGTCTCATGCTCTACCGACTGAGCTAGCCGGGCTGGTGCCGTTTTGTTTCTGAGTCAGGATGAAGAAGAAATTAATTATGATTTCCATTTTTTGTTTTTTCAAGATACATTTTAATAAAATTTACTCTTAACTTTTCTAACTTAAAATACCTAACATCGGTAATTTTTTACATTAGTTGACATTGGAATTGAGACATGAAGTTTAGTCAGGTAGATAGTACTGACCAAGTAGAATCGTGTGGTAGCATTAATTCCGTGCGGAAATCAATGTAGCTTGAGATACAGGCTCCTAAAGTCATTTAATCGGAGGAAATTTCGATTGGTACGGCCCTGGCTGCAGCCCTTCGTCAGCTGTTCTCGCCAAATATGCATTGATGACGTCATTGTTTAGTTAGGTAGATGTATGACAGACTCGAGTTTGTTTAATGCCCCTGCCCGCCGAAGGCGGGCTGATACATTAGAATAATGTTAGGAAGATATGTTTTAGGACAAACGATGTTTGGCGGGAACAGCTGACGGAAGGCTGAAGCCAGGGCCGTACCTACCGGAATTTCCTCCGATTAAGAAAACTTTAAGGGCCTGTATCNTAGATATATATATAACAATGTAAGGTCAAATATTCTACACAAGTTGTCATGAAATATTTTAAAAGTTAATTGTAAGAATACAAAAAATATCACATGAACATTATTTCGTTTGCTCTCCACTAATTTCTTTTAGAACTTCTCCTTTCAGCCTTGGATGTAAGCTGACCTTTCCAAATTTGGCACTTGAATATTTTTTTCTGATGGCTGGATATTTTGATATTTCCATTTTCATGACAGTTTCAGCAAGCTTTGGTATTATACATTTAAAAGCTCTGTATTCATGGCCAGAGTAATATATCATAGTTTCAGTCCAAAAAGTGGAAGGATCAGTACAGTCATTAAAAATTGCTTGTACTAAACAAAATGTAGCTGCTGCTTGACAAGAAGGCCTATAATGGCATAAATTATACTCAAGTAAGCATAGCTCAAGGAAATATTTCCCTACAGAGTGTTCTTCAGCTGTTACTCCAGCTATTTTATTGTATCGTCTTAGGAAATGAATTGATAATGGCCTACTGAAATCAAATTCAAGTTTCTTTATAATTTCTCTTTCTGTTGCTAAAACCTGCTGCCTGCTATACATATCATCACAAATGTATACAATTTCTTGCACTTCTGGCCAATACAATTCCTCATATTTACCAGCAATCAACATTCCTGTGCTTCCCACTAACTGTAAAGTTTCACGGTCCACTTTCTTGTTTTGCTGAAGGTATCTATCTACTATTGCCACAGACATGTGCAAAGTTTCAAGCAAATATCCAAAACTTATTGCAACTTCAACCATCCAATTAACTAAAATGGATCTCATTCTTGGTGTTGTTGCATGTGAATCCAAAAAGTCTTCTTTAATCATGCATTTTAGTTCCAATTCAAGTAAATATGCATAAATGTCTTTAACATAATTGCTTACTAATTGTGGATCATTCTTATCATTTACATCTGCATCTACTATATTTGTCAGCCTTTGCCTTGAGTACGAAATTTCATCTTTCTTTACCTCTGTTCTGGTGCTAATTAGTAGTGCCTGTTTAAGATTTATGTTTTCTCTATTTTCCAAATGATATGATTTAACTATATCCTTGATCACATTTTTTTGTTTTGTTGCTTCAGCATTTTTCACCCCTTTTAAGTCTTTTACTTGAGCGTTAACATCTTTTTTAAGTGCTGATTTTTTATCCAATAAACTAACTTGAGAGGATTTCTTCTCTAAATTTATCTGTGTATTTTTTTTTAAGTCAACATTTTTCAGTGTGTTGGATGTTTGGTTTTGTTTTACATGTATTTTGTTCCCTAATTCTCCCAATGCGGTCCTTTTTGCAACAACTGGTTTCACAGGATGAGCCACTTTACTTGGGAAACGTTGTATATTTTCCCGATTTAAAGTGCTATTTTCTAAATTTCTTATTCTAGACGCCATCTGCAGATGAAATTGAAACAAAATGTAAAATTAAGCCCCTAGTATTGTCTTAAAAAAAAATATTTTTCAAAAATAAAGATTTTAGAAAGCTCGCCATATTTTCAACCGTTATCTTTAAATGTCCAAACTTACTACATTTCCTACAGTTGTAAAATAAACTGCTCTAAAGTTCAACAACTATACTTACATTATATTTAAAATCCGTTTGTAGATTTGTAAAAATTATAAATATAAAACAAAGTTTAAATATTTTTCAAATCTCTTTCTCACATGCAACGGTTTTAAAGTCACTCTAATGACAATTTCTACAACCTACAACATGAAAGCAGTTTCGACGGTATTTTAAACAAACCAATCCAGTTGCATCATATTGTCACTTGAGCTATTTATTGGCTAGTGAAAAACTAATCGGACATTATTCGGATAAATTCGCTCATAGTCGTTTTTAAACCAAAATTTAAATTATTTATCAGAGGCGGAACGTAAGTATAGAAATAGTCATTTACGATAACGAAAAAGTAAAATTATTTTTAGGGTCGAAATATTATAGAATATTTATTATAATGTATGTAAAATAGTTGCCTTAATTGAACATTATTAATCTTACACTAGTCTCACAAAATATAAAAAAGTAAGAGTACGTCCTTACAAAATATCGTAATTTGACAGCTTTTTTTCTATTACCGACAGATACCTACGCCACTGTTGTTGAGATTACTATCTTTCCGGTGAATCTGCACATCTACGGTAACTTAGTTTCATGACACATGACAGCTTTGACGAATTTTGACAGTTTAGGAAGATGGCGTTTGGAAAACTGTTGTTAATAATGTTATGGAACTTTAAGATTCAATAATAATTAATAACAATTAATGTTATATTTAAAATTTAGACAACGATATCCATTAAGCAAGGTAAGAATAATTATTTTCTTTGGTATCGTTGTGCATTTATTAATGATTTTAAGTTTATAGTTTAATTTCATTATGTGCAATTTTGTACGATATTATTTAATGAAGAATGTTATTAAAACTAAATTTGATTGCTTAATTTATAACTATTTAAATCAATGTAAAAATATTTCTTTTTAGGGGAAATGCAGTCCTCAGATGGACTTCCTGGGTCATCAGACCATCGTTTAGCTTTAGTACATGAAATGAGTTCCCATAACTTTGATTTAATCAGATTTGCTTCATATCGTACAGCTGTGAAATTACGATTCATTCAAAAAAAAGTTAGCTGTAAGTGTCCTTTTATATAATTTTAATAACACTGTTTGATTGTTAAAATTAATATTTTACTTGTAAATACTTGTTATTTATTTAACAACATGTGTGTTCTAACTAAAATCATTACCATTTAAATTATTGCTTTCTCTGTGATGTTTTTGTATGTATCTTGATTTTGTGTCTGTTTAATTTTTCATAATAAGCAGTTCATGTTTAGGCTATGAAAAAATAATAAAGCAACTTAAAACTTTTATTATCTGGAATTATATTAAAAAAATGTTGTAGTACATACAGTGGATATATGGAATGTTATAGAAGCATTTAGAGAACAGGGTTTACATACAATGGAATCATCAAATGAGCTTAGTGTGGCAAGATTAGAAACATTATTGTGTTCATTGTATCATAGTCTTAATAAGAGAGCCCCACCTACTCAACAAACACATGTAGATGTGTGCTCCAGTTTGCTTTTAAATTGGCTTTTGGCGGCATATGCTACTGTGTAAGTCTAATTTATATTATAGATCTGTATTGTAAATAAGATAAGCAGAAATACTTTGCTTCTTTTTGTTATCATAAATGAGAATAGTATAATATAATTATTGTTCTTTCTTTTTATAGTGAAAATGTGGGAAAAATTAGAGTTTTTTCAATAAAAGTAGCACTGGCAACATTATGTGCTGGGAAATTAATGGATAAATTGCGATGTAAGTTGATTTTTATTACAATTTAATTAATTTAGTGATTTGTCATAAAATTCAAAATATCTTAAAAAAAATGTTATAAAAGCAGAGTCCTAATGGCGTATTTCGTAATTGTAAAGAATTGAATGAATCTCAATGAACGTATGCACGTTATATTTTTGTAGGTTCTTTAAATATTAACTGAAATATGTATTTTTTTCAAGTCCAAAAGATAGATGATAATTTTCATTTTTTTGTTATTATTATTTGACTTTCACCATCACTTTTTAGGGAAAAGCAATTTTACTTACACCCTTTTTCCTTTTATGTGCTCAGTTATATCTATATATTATTGTTTTATAATAATTTTGATAGTTTGGAAATAAAAAAATAGTCAGTATTAGTAACTTGCAGGCCTGTAGCTGTGGGGTCAGATTACTGATACCTATCTTATTATAGCTTTTGCTTATGTTTAATTTTCCATTCTAGATATATTTTCACAAATATCTGATAGCAATGGTTTACTTATTATGTGGAAATTTAATGAATACTTAGAAGAGGTTTTAGCTCTTCCAGCAGCAGTATATGAATCTCCAACGTTTAGTTATACAGATACTTTAGCCTCCTCAATTTTTAATACTGTGAGTATTAATTTTCAATCAAAATTTCTACATAAATTCGAGAGTTACAAATAAAAAGCATATGTTTTAAAGTATTTATCTGTAAATTTTAAATAGTAATTTGGTTATTTGACTTATCTAGTAAGTGTTGCTAGTACACAAACACCAATAAAATTTGATTGATTGATACTAACTTTCAGAACGCCAAAGTTACAGTTAACGATTTTTTGGACACAATGATGTCAGATGTTGGACCTCCAGCATTAGTGTGGCTTCCTTTACTTCATCGAATTACTTCCGTCGAAAACGGTATTTTTTTTCTATTTTCCTAATTAGAAATATTTAATTATGTGTTCTATTTTTCCAGTTGTCCATCCCGTTCAATGTGATGCATGTCAAAGAGAAAACTTTACAGGATTTAGATATCGTTGTCAGAAATGTCCTCATTACACTCTCTGCCAGGAATGTTTTTGGAGAGGTCGGGTGACCTCACCTCACACTTTAGAACATCAGATGAAAGAATATGTCACTTTTGTAATTCTTTTACATATACAGAAGTTAATGTTTACATTTATATATTTTCTTTCAGTCTCCCACAAGAACTATTAGTCATTCCCTGCGAAAATCGTTTCGATGTGTTCCTGATAAACAAAAAAATAACTTGCCAAGATTTCCAGAGCAGCCAGAAAAGACATTAAACTTGTCTCATATAGTGTGAGTTGCATTTCTTTGTTGTTTGATTTAGTTAGATCAAATACAGTACAATACAGACTTTTTGTTCTATTTGTTACTATCTGTTTTTAAAGACCGCCGTCTCCTATACCTTCCCACAATGGATTTCCTGATAGCACCTTTAATACATTTGATGGTATGGGCAGTTTAGATAGCAGGACTACCGCCAGAAGGTGAAGTAGAACCGAAATTTGTTGATTCAAATTTTGTAACATGTCATTTAAATTTATAGTTTGGATAGTGCTAGAGATGATGAACATCGATTAATTGCTCGATATGCAGCTAAACTGGCACAAGAAGCTCGATCGGGAATGGTAAGTTAATGTGTATGATCATAAGTTAGTCCTGAAATAAATCTCAGCATGAGCTCATCCGCTTCCTCTTTTGATTTTTAAGTATTCCTTACGGTACATATATAAAGACATAACATTATATCCACCAATTTGTTTGTACTTACCCTTGATTTAAAATATTACCCAATTTATTACTGAATTTAATTTTTAACTGAAATAACTTCCATAAACATTAAGAAGAATAAGCTTTTGCTTTTGCTTCTTCAGCCTCGAGAAGTATATCGTAAGAATTCCTTATCTCCAGATACGGTGAGTTGACGCTTGCAGCATTTCCTATTATTTGTATTGAATTACAGAAGAGATATTTTGTAATTACTTCTATGTTTTGATAGGGTAGAGTACCTTCAGAAGCATGCTTGGGCATGGATTCAACCCGAGCCCAGAAAGAATTAATTAATCAGTTGGAGGCAAAAAACAGGGAGATCATGAGAGAAATAGCAAGGCTGCGGTAAGTAAATATATTTTGTAATTATGCTTGTGAAATTTTGAAGTAACGTAAATAAAACACCTTTGTAGCTTGTATTATATATTTTAATGATTCTTTTTTTAAAAGTATTTGTCAAAATAAATAAATAGATTAAAGGAAATTTAGAGATCGCTGTACTTGCTTTATTTCAATGTTATCAAAACGGTGTTTCCCCAAATTTGAATAGTACTTGGTTTAGCGTTTGTATTTTTAAAGAATATTGTTAATACAATGTGTATTCTCTAAAACCGTAGAAGACAGCAGGAGTTAGAGTGTAGTGGCCATGGCCCTGAAAATCCTGCTCTCATGACAGAATTAAGAGCCTTAAGGATGAGGAAAGATGAACTGGAAGCCCACTTGACAACTTTGCAGGATTCTCGTAGGCAGCTGATGATCCAACTGGAGGGACTTATGAAGATGTTAAAGGTAAAAAAAAAAAACAATCTTTATTTCTTCTTAGTTAAAGTATTTGCCATCGTTTTTAGTATTTGTCAGTTATTTTTCACGTTTCCTGTTTGATGCTAGAATCATCAGTCGTCACCTAGAAGCACACCCAATTCGTCTCCGCGGAGCACTAAGTCTCCGCCCTTACCTCAGAGTAACATGATTGCTACGGCACAACCGGGGGTAAGAAGTGCTCCTCAAACACCAATGAGTGTGACTCCACCCACCGTTCAGTCCATGTCTGTGAGTCAAAGTGAGCGAGTTCACGTGGTTCAAACTGTGCCCGTCTTGCCCCCACCCGTGAACAACGTTCCCGTGGAAAAACAAGAACGTAGCGCTCACAACGTTAATAGCGATAACGTAGTTGGGGTTGGTGACGTAAGAAACGCATTTGGTAAGCTTATTTGATATAATTCTATTTTCGATTAAAAGATTGATAATATGTACACATATAAAACAAACACTGACTAACTGATTTTTATATGAATGCCCTGATTCAACTACTGATCTTGGAAGTGCGAAATTAAAAAAAAAACTTTTCCTTATATAACTAGTAGGGAGAGATTTTTCAAAATTTAATCACTAATAGGAGAAAGGTTAAAGTTTACGAATGTGTCGATTTTCATAAATGCCATTGTAAAAAAGATACGAATTCTGTGTAAACAAAGTCGCCAACAGAAATATACACTTGTGTTTGTTTAAAGGTAACTCAAATAATGGCACCAATACGCCTAGTTCTGTTGGAAGATCTTTACGGAACGATCTCCTAGTGGCGGCGGATTCAGTTACCAATGCAATGTCTACGTTAGTTAGAGAACTTAATTCAGGTATGGAGAATGATTAACTTACTTTATTTATTGCTAGAATTCATATTATTACTTATCATTTTACAAGAAGCGTGAAAGTAATTGTATTGACTTTGTTCATAATGAGAAAAAATAATTAGTTTGAATTAATAGAAATAATACATAATAATCTTATATAAAGAGACTTTATTGAAACCTTAAATTGATGTGACTTATGTATATTTGAAAGTTAGAAGGGTTGTGATATTCTTAACTCATTCTCATTATGAATACCTTCTTTGAAATGCATAAGGAAGCTTTATGAAAGGTAGTTGTTTATATTCTAATTCTCTTCGCCTCTTCTCTCTCTAATTTTAATATTTTTTTTTAATACTACAAAATCGATCTGACACTGAAGAATTTCATAAAACATACTATTGTATGTATATGTTCAAATTAAAACTAATATTTTGACCTTTTTTAATTAAAATGTTTTATTCTGGTATTAATAATATAAGCTGTCCTGTATGCAAATTTGTGAACATTCTTCAGTTGACTGGAAAATATAAATTAAAATGTGATGTTCGACTAGACTGAAATGTACTTATTATGGTTATATGTGGCATGAGGTTGTAGCATTAATTATTATTCAATATTATTTTACCAGTAGAAGTGTCTATGTAATATATTTAGCCTACACTAATGACACAATAAATGGATAGTTTATACTTCCAAATTAATTACTCATAATCATAATATACGAGGGTGGACGCTAAATTCGCGAAATGGGAGAAAAGGGCGCTGAAATTGAATACGGTGTTACTTCTTTTTCTCAATATGTGTTTCCTCTCTTAACTCTTATGCACTTTTCATCACATTTTGATTAAATTGTTTATATTTTCAAAAAAAAAAAAATTTAATTTTTATCCTTGAAAGTAAACATAAATCGCAAATAATTAACAGGTTGCGTTCCACGCAGTTAGGTTTTCATGTTTGGGAATAAGTAAGAATCACTGGAAGCCAGATCTGGGCTAATGGAAGGATAGTTCATAATTTGGAAGCTAATCTTACCAGCCTCAGTAAACGTAACATAACTCTTGTGAGTAGACGCGTTGTCATAAAAAAACTACACATCTTTGCTTATCATTCCCTTTCTTGTTTAATTCACAAAAGAAAACTTAATTTCATCCAAACTGTAATTTGTTAGGTATTGTGTCGATAATATGTTGGGAGATTAGTGATTTGATTTAGTGTCCGTTCCTCGTACATCTCCATAGTGTAAATGTAGACATATAAAACCAGTAAACTCACTACTTCCACGAGTTTTATATTGAATATTTGTTCCTATATTAATTTTTTTTTATTTATGATAGTTGTTTAGGGATTACAAAAAAAATATAATTCAATTGCTTTAAAGTACTTCCGCAACTACTACGTAATTTAAAGAGAGAAGAATTTAATATGTATTACAGAAAACGTATATTTGCATATTTTTATGGTGTTTACGCAATTTTTTACATTCCGTCTTTGACCTTTTATTGGAAACACCGCAACTTTTGTCCATTCTTTTTTATTATGTGCTAATTTATTTGTTTTTTTTAATTTGATCTGGTTAAGATACTTAATTGTCTTAATTCTGCATTTAAATTAAGCTCAAATGGTAATTTTAACAAANATTTTTTTTTTTTTTTTTTTTTTTTTTTTTTTTTTTTTTTTTTTTTTTTTTTTTTTTTTTTTTTTTTTTTTTTTTTTGAAAATATATTTAGTTTGTTTATTTTGATTTTATTTTCATTTTTTCCTTTATTTCCTTTTAATTTTAACACTTATTCACTGAACAAACTTACACCACTCATTTGCAGATATCGACAGTATGAAAATGCTAGTTTAGTTTAGGTAACTGTATGTGGAATGCTGCCTGTTGAACATTTGTTTTTGCAGAAACTTCACTACAAATACATAGTAGTGGTATTCGAAAACCACTGGGTAAGTTTAAAGATTTAACAGTGCTTTGCTTTATATGGAAATTTTATAACAAATTTACAAGTCAACTCTTTATTTAATAATAATAATGAGACTCAGTTTAGGATAAACATCTCAGAAACCACGTTAAATATTATTTTAAAAAACAGGAGAAAAAGGGCTATTAATTGTTTTGCTATTAATAATTGTAGTATTATTGCTTTTTATCGCTGGATAATTCTTATCAGCTTAATTGGAAAAAAAACTGTTATTTGTATTGCTTTTAAAATTCAGTATTCATAATGTTGTAAAATAAAGGATACTTGTACATTTTATGAGGTAAGTTTTATAAAATAACAGTATTGTCAATTTTACCTCTTCTTTTTCTTTCTGAAAGCACCAGGTAGAAAATTATTAAAACAGCACACGTGTGGTGCTTAAAAATTATTTCAAATATTGCTTGTAGTGGATTGTTATTAATATTAAAAATTATTTATTGTACCAAAATAACGATTGAAACTTTTAACTATTTATAAAAACATAAGATCCATCAAATATTTGGTACCATACAATAAGTTGTCTATTAATTATAATGCGAATAGATTTCGAAGACGATGGAGAAGAAGAATCGGAGGGTGGTTGGCAGCAGGAACTTCAAAAACGATATGCCCAGGAAGCCAAGTTTATGGAGGAATTAAGAGCACGAAATCTATCTAGTCCATCCGAATTAAATCCTCAACAATTTCAGAACATTCAGGCCCATCATGTTATTCAAAATCATCAAAATTTTGGTCATATCCAAAAAGTGGAAGATAAAGAAGAATCATCGGAAGGAGTTCCATTAAACGCTGAAAACATTCAACAGCAGGTTGGTGTACAAACCCATTACTAAATCTATAATATATTAGGACCACACAAATACATCTTTTTTAACATTCATTGCATCTCATAGCCTAATAAAAGTGGAATGAGTATTAGCAAAAGTATTAATTTAATAATATAGTTATTAAGCTAATAATTTAATATAGTACAGTGACTAAGCGGAGCTTTTAGTTCCACAAAACAAAGGGGGATTTGCACCCTCTCTAATCTACGTTGGGTAAATTCATGTCGTTTTTGTCTAAGAATAAATACGATGGCTTTTAATATAATTAATCAAATATTTTATGAAGAATTACAGAGGGTTGACGTTTCCCAATTAATGCAGTCTAATGCACAGCTAAACATCCTTGAAATTGAATGATGTCTATGAACATATGCTTTATTATTTTCGAAAGATTAAAAGTGCTCCCTTAACAATTCACTAAATAAAGTTTTAATAAGCATGAAGCGCACATTACGACAATGTAGATAGAGTATGAACTATCGAGACGTAGTTACATAAGCTCATCAATTTTATCGTTTCAAGAAACAACTCGAACAAAACGATGTTAATAATGATGGCTATATGCAAAATGAAGAAAACGAAAACACAAATAAATCAAAAGAAATGCTAGAATGGGAGGAAGCAGTTAGACGTTGGATTAATCGTTAAATAAACTATTCAATTAATGTGGTAGAAGTAAATTATTAGCATTGTATATATTGTCATTATTTCGTCAGAAAAAAAAAAAATTCGTAAACCAACGCTAGGAAATTGTTACTATTATCAAACACTGCAGATAATTATCATTGTCATCATATACATTGTATTAATTTAGTTGCAATAAGTGTAAAATTAAAAGCAAACGTACTACGTATCATGTGAATTAAATAAATTTAATGGTTGATATGCATATAGTTAAAACAGTATTGATACTTTTCATTATGCAGGATGTGTTATGATCACTCATATAAGAAGAAATATGTATCATGCAAAAACTACTTTTAGTAGAAATAATTCTTGAATACAATTTTGTTAATTGTATATACAAAGTGGTTTAACACTATATTTAATATAAAGGTATTATCAATCCAAAAATCCTTTTTTTCACATTTAATTTTTTGTACTTTTAAATCTTTTCATTTGGATCTATTTAATTGAAATGTCATTTGCAGCAACAACGAGTAATCTACATATTATAAGCTATTATAATATGTAAATTAACGTATTTTCATATAGCTTCAAATTTCCATGAAACAAAAAAAATACAAAGGACGATAAATGAATAAATGGGCGATTTCAAATTAAAATAATTCATTGGTTTCTAATCTCAAATCAATTAATATTAAATCGGTTAATTAATAAATTTAATCAGTTAAATTAATTACTTGAGCAATTCAAAAGTTGGTATACCATACCTACCGTTACCTTGGCTTCCACATAGCAATTGGCGACCTTGATTCTTCTCTTTTTGTTAAGTATTTTGGCATGATGGCTTATTGGTTGGCTAACTAACCAAGCTTTTTGACCATAAACGATTATGTCGATGGAATCACTTTTTCAGTCCAATTTTGCAACTATTTTATGTCATTGGACGAGGTTTGAGTAAATGAGCTGACTTCGGCTTTCAATTTTCAGGTCTGTTTTTTGATGCCACGTTGTTAAAATTATCAATTACATACCAAAAAGAGATCGGTTTGATATAAGATGTAAATAAAAATTAATGAATTATTTGACTTTGAAATAACTCATTTACTTTATTTGTATCAGTTTTATTGTCCAAAACCGATAAAAGTTTGTTGATGTTATACTCGTCTAAATAAAAACCGATCATTTAAATAACGAATGCAAGATACTCGCAAAGCATTGTACTGTTCTTTTACGTAAAAACCTATATGTGTATCAATATGGTAGACTAATAAATAATAGTTGATGAAAGAATCTTCAGTTACATTATCTAGTTGTTATAAAACCCTAACAAATAAGTTCTAGTAAGTGTTGTTTCCTTTTTAGTGTTTATTTAAAATAACTTGCGTTAGATAATATGTGGAAAATACAAACATTAACTCTAAAATTACATACGTCATGTCTTCTATTAATTATGACTTTTTAAAATATATTAGACAATATCATTGAGTACACGACAATAAAAGCAGATACTATATTAAAAAAAAAATTAATGCGAATAGCTCTGTGTTAAATAAATGTTAGGGACATTACTACTATCCTTAAAATAGTTTTTATATGTAAAAGGGGAATACACAAATGAAATGAATTAGTAAATGTGAAATAATAATTGGATTATTTTGACAATCTAAGTGCTGCCAAGGCTTTATTGAATGCATCACACCATTCAATTCTTTCCTCTTTTGTGTCGGCCGAAAGTAAATGCCTATAAAAAATAATTCAATGAATTTTGTTTTACTCAAATCAAGAACTACAAAATACCTTATAATTGTCTTTTTCCCTTTTCTTATTGTGACAAGACTCTCTTTATCTTGAGGCTGAGCATCGCGTTCTATTTCAATAAGAAATGTGTTTAATCTTGCACAAATTTCTCTGCTGACTGGTCCTACTTTTTCTGTGGCACAATAATTTAAATCTATAGAATTTATCGGTTCCTGAAACGTTAAAAGTAATATTAAAGCGATTCCACTTTTCATGTGCCACTTTTTACCTTTTTCTTTTCGTCGTCTGGATATTTCCAATAGACGAGAACTCCTTTTTCTAACATACACCATCTACGATGCCACGCTCCAAAACCAGAAACGTCTTCAAACATTGTCAAAAAACCTTTATGTTTCACTGTTATTTGAGGTTTGTAGTTTATAGTCATTTGGACTGTTCCCTCGAGGGGACTCATCGAAGGAGTCTGAAAATGAATACATTATTATAAGATTGTCTTTTCTTAATATAAGATTAACAACAATTTAACTGTATTGTTATGTTTTAATTTTCGTGAAATTATAATTTTGCAATAATGTACCTTATTTAAGGTCCACTGTTTTTTCTTAGTTGCTTGTATGGACAAAACCACATATCCTATAAGTGCAAAAGTAGGAGACCGAACAGCTTGAGGACCAGCTGGAGATTCTTTAGGTGGCTTAATCATACGATTTTCGGCCTTTGGTTTCTTCGGAGTTACCTTTCCTTGCTATAAAAAAAGGAAAACATAGATAGACTATTGCCTAAAAGGCTTAAATAAAAACGGACCTTTTTATGTATGTGATATTTAACTTCGTGTGGTAATATTTCCTCCTGTGCTTGGAGGCAATATACCTCGAAAGTTACAGTGAAATCGCCCCGAACGTTTTCCAAAACGATCGTTCCAGGAATGTTCAGTTCTAGTTCAAGATTTTTAAGTGAGCCAGCCACTGTGGACACAAGTTGAGTAGATACAACTTGTTCATCGCATTTTACAAGACAGATAACGTGATGTCCTTTTCCTCCTGCTGTTATATAAATGGTAAGAAACATTTAAATTGCATAACCGTTTTAAGTAGATTACTGTTAATTTTTACTAATAAGGAAATAGATAAGTATTCGTTTTACTCAATTTTTAATTAAAGTTCTTAGCATAATAAAAAACGTAATATAGGATAGACGTAACACTATAGATGAAGAGTTATTAATATTTATTTGGAATAAAACTACTTATGTCAGTAACAGATTTTCTTTCTATTTTTGTAGAAGAGCAGATCGATGACATTTTGAGACGTTCATACGTGATTTAAATGGGCAAAAAGGTAAGTTCATTTAAAGATTCATTTAAATATTAATACTTTACAAAATAAAGTAATTGAAGTTATTTAATAACAAAATCAAAACATTTGAACTTCTGCAAAATAATTAATATCTTTGGGGGAATTATTAACTCACCTGCGGCTAATGCCCTGGCATATTCCCTCTTCAAAGGCAAAACTACATTTGAAATGGTTAGTGTTCCCTTTTCTACATGAAAGCCAGCAGTTCTAGTAGATTTTGGTCTTAAAGTTCCCTCTACTTTTAATCTTTGTATTTCGTGAAGTGCCGCCTGTCTCCTATGAGCTGTATGGAAAATATTCTTTAAATTTTTTATCCATTAAAAAATATAATAATTCGAGTCACTCACTGGCTAATAATAACACTTTTTCAGCCTCAACTTGTTCAGTTGATCCTGTAAATTCTAGGGTTGAATAACACAAATTAAGAGCCTGGCTCGTTTGTGAAATAACAGTTTGTTGTTTTGATACCTGCAAATTTTAATTTATATTTGCAATATTTCCTTTATAAATGTTTTTCCAACATTATTAGAATATTAACATTAAATGATTTGATAAAAATTTCATTAGTAAAAAACAATTACCTCATCCAAAAGGGCCTGTATTTTTTTGTCAACTCCTTCTTCTAGCGCTTCAGCTTCAGGTTGCTCCTCAAGAGATGGTTGTCTTATAACTTGTCGAACTGGGGTAACGGTGGTCTAAATAAAAATACAAAAGTAAAGTTGATTGTTGCAATAGATATTTTAAAAAGACAAACCTGTGGTTGCTGTCTTCGATAAAAACTTATCGTGTGAGTTAATGGAAGAACATTATCTCCGTCGACTACGTGTGTGGGCATATTTTCATTGATGCTGCTTGAGTTTTGGGTGGTAATTTTTGGCGAATACGATTTATAATTGAACGAATTAGATGGTTGGGCAATGCTACCATTTGGCCGCTGTAAATGAAGAAAAGAATATCATAGAATAATTCGTTTAGTTTATTTTATAAAATTTACCGGAGAAAGTGACCTTCCCTGCTTGGGTGGTGTCGGGCCACTCTTATCATAACTTACGGCCTCGTCAAGGTATCCATCGTCCATGTCATTTAAGATATCAGAAATGTCACTTTCTGTACTTTCATCGAAAATCTGCTAAAAATTTTCATAATGTACAATAAGATGCTGTGTTATAGTTACAGTTTTAACACAGCTTCCCAGGTGAATTTTACAATACTCACCCTTTTTTGTGGTAACTGATTCTTGCAAACTTGTTTTAATAAGTCTCGTCCAAAACTTGTGTTAATTTCTGATCCTGAATCGCTTGTATTCTCTCCAAAGCTAAATTAAAATGCACAGTTCAATAATTAAAAATAAAATTATGCAGATTTTTGAAACAAATAATTTAAAATAATGAATTCCATAAGAATCATATGTTTCATTAATAAACCATGTTAATTATCCCCTTGTTAGTAAGTTCTATAGAATCCAGTATCAAAAACATTTAGGTAAAGGATTTAAAGAACACACTTCTTAAACATCAATTTCATTTATTTTTTTACCAGTACGTACAATAAATACTTGAAATAGAATAGAAGCCGTTAAGTACTAAACACCCCGTTTTTGTATTAATAGAATATTAGAAATATTCCGCAAGATAGAAATTTCGAATGCATATGCGAAATACGACGTAGTACTTTCACGTAGTAAAGTATTTGCAAAAAGAGCGCACTGTAACTATAAACCTGGGGAATATTTCTTCAATAGTCATTGTGAAATAAATAATTAAGTACACCCATATCAAATAATTTAA
>NW_020438957.1:0-9275 GCF_000699045.2 Agrilus planipennis
TCCGGAATAAAATAGAAATTGACGAACCCCTGCAGAGGTTTTAATTGAAATATCGATTTATTATTAAATGTTGTTTCAGCTATAAATAAAATATGAAAGGTTTTCTTTTCACCGAAAACAATATACAGTAGAACATGGTTATAATAATATGCGTTATAACGACAACTCTGACGTAATTCACTCCCAAACAATCACCTTTGTTGTCTTGTAAATTTGTGTATTCCGTTTATAAGAACGTTCGGCTATTACGTCAAAATATCGCCGATCCCTACAGTGATAGTATCCTCAAGTAAAAGGGTAGCGTGTAAATTACAGTTTCCCCATAACAACGATATTAATGGGTACAATACTCAATGCACCCATACGTATGTACGCCTTGTTAGAAATGCATCGCACACATTACCATTTATCGTATGATTAATGAGTTCAATTAGTTTGTCTTGATTTAATATGTGCAGAGGCCGGTTCTTCTTTTGCGCTCGCGCACCACACGATGACACAGAAAGATAACGCTGCTTTTGAAATATAGTTTGGCGTGTGCGCGATACGAATTCCGCTCTTTTTTATGAATAAATTAATTTACATTCCACGGGAGAGCACTGATGTGGCGCCCTTGCATAATTATGCCTCTAACGCTCTTTGCTCTACTCCGTTCTGCTCTTCGCAAAGCACGAAACGTCACGTTGCCGCGCTGTCAACGTTTCGAACAGAAAACGAAATGCTATCTGGCAAAGAAGAACAAGAAGAAGATCATACATACGTACGTTAATTATTACTGAAATAGAATACCGTATTAGTTTTCAGACACAAGGTGTCAGTGACGGAGAGGGATGGGGTACTAAGGGGTGGCAAATCTTATTTTGATTAATGCTTCGTCCGCGTAATATTACGTTTATAGTCTGGTTACGATAAAAAAGGGTAAGATATGAAGAGAACAATATCAATAATGCGTTTTAGAAGTTACTACAAATGGCGCAGTCAACGCCATCTGTAGCAAGATGCTACATTTTAGGATTACGTATGCTGGCAGTTTCGGCAGAATACAGACCACTTCGAATTATTTTATTTTATTCGATTAAGCTAACGTGCCTATCACGTTGAGGTTGGCTACGCCGGGATTATGCACGGGAATTATTAATAAAATACATTTTAATTTTAAAATGTTACCTATAATACAACAGTAATTACGCTGTCCATCAAACTACATCTCTAATTATTTATTAATAGACTCAAACAGCTGCCGATTGTTCATAAAATAGTACGATAATAGTCATTATATGTTATGTATTTCCTTACCTCGGAAATCACAATAAAATCATTTTTCACATGTCAATAGACGGCAGAAGTAAATACAATAAGTCGAAACTTTCAATCATTCAACAACCCTAAAAACCTGCTCAAGAATTTGTTTCAAAAGATAAGAAACAGGCGAATGCATAAACGATATACTTAGGGCTTGTTCTGCCTAAAGCTCTGATGAAAAACGTAATGACGCTGTAGTTGAATATACATATTAACCTAACTCTGTCCAGCCTAACTTGGTAGTACCGCTAAACCACATCGCTCGGTGGGAACGAGGCATCGTAACATCTTCACAACAAATAAATCTTAAGTCATTTAATAACAAAAATCATATAATTATTTAATTTCATGGAAGGACACACGATCCTTTTAGCAAAAAGTTAGGTACGTTTAGTGTTGCTTTTACTATAATACTGTTCTTTAGAAATTCAAATACCGCTTCTTTCTTTCCTTTTTCTTGTGGCACTTATTTAGAATTAATCAAAATATTAGTATATTTCATCAAATCTGACCGTCTCTAATAACACTGCACGCACAAATTGCTTCGTTTAAAGTGCAATAAGTTGCAGCCTTAAACACCAACCGTAGCGACATAACAAAGAAACTATGGCGTAATGTAGTTGGCTGTAGAAGAGAAGAGTAATCTATTTCTTGTTTCGCCTTTCATTAGAAAAACCACTCGGAAAGTGTGTTAGTGCAAAGAAACTTATTTGCCGGCATCTCAGTGATTCTTAATGGAATAAAACAATTATCCGATTCTCTCCATTAATGTAGCTTGCCAACTAACAGAAAAGTTCCTTGATGGATTGAACAAAACAATGAAATTAAACAATTAATTATGGGAGGAATAATTAGCAATATAAATTCCAATAATTTGCTACACATTAGATATGGTCCTTCGAGCCGAATATGAAATCACATATAAATTTAATTGTAATTTAATCCCTTTACACATAATAATGTTTTTTCTATTCGAAGGGACATGTTACGTTTATAAGAAACGTTTGTTCTTGTCAAGTTAAGAACGNTATTCTATAATAATATGCATTTACCAATATAGTACACATTTTGCACACGAACATTATTATTCATACATTGCGTATAGCCTTATCTTCGTCTGATGTTTTTTGCTGCTCGAATATTTTAATTGTATTTTGTTACGTATCTTACTCGTATTTTGAGATACTGCTGGATCAATGTGATTATATAAAAAGTATTTTTTTAATAGTTTCGCTGCATCAAGTGCTTGTTTGATGCTTGGTGGAGGGACAGGATCGTCTTCTTTAACAACGTACACAGCTGCAGTTCTTATCTATTTCGGCAACTTAGAAAGTACTGCTCAATGATTTCTAATGCCGCATTGTTGTCGTTAAATAGAGTGAGCGTGACGCTATATAGAGTGTAATATTCTATAGAAAACAATGTAAACCAACCAAAGTCAAGCAATTTCGACGTTTTAAGGAGTTTGTCGTTAAATCGAGTGACGTTATAAAGAGTTTACACGGTAATAAGAAGTAATTATGTTTTTTACGTTTGTTTTGCTTATGTTTTCAATTGACATCGAAATTCTGTTAAACCTAGATACAGCTCGTATTGGAAAAGCTTCGAACCTCCCCGTGTACCTATTCCTAGCTCTTTCTGTATGTGCCTCCGGTAGGTACGCCTATTATACATTTAAATTTATAATGGTATATTCTTTGTCTTTTGACAGAATTCATGGCGAGCCATATACATATAAAATTTTAGAGCTAAAAAATTGGTTAGGCAAATGTGTTATTTACTAAATCCAAAACAAAACCGTTTGTATTTCTAAAAATGACAAAAACTTAAGTGATCCACATTAAAAACACTGCAATTGAGCTTTAGTTTTGCTTCAATACGAAATGTAGGTCAACCATACATGTTCTACTGCTCCCATGTATGTAATTAATACCTGAGTAGTAATGGGTACTAACGTAAAAATACAAAACCGTCCGTTGTTATCCACAATTTTCAAACGCTTGCAATACAAGCTAGCACGTAGTAAAACTGGGAACGGGAGAATTTTCCTTTGTTTTCTTTTAATACGCTGTTATCGCCTATTATTACTTAGTTATGTATAAAGCAGTAAATGCTTTTTGTTTGCAGCCATGCCTAGTGGAAAACGGATTGTTTGAATAAGTCAAATAAATAGGCTTGTGTACATATGTATACGCGATTCTGTACGCATGTATGTATTTTTGCGGAGTTAGATAAAGCAGAAAACAACTTTACACTGTGCACAATAAAATCGTGTCGTTTAACACGCGAGAATTAAACCTAAGAAATGCTCTAGATTATAACCCATTTTGAACTAAGTTTAATTACGGCAACATTGCACCAAACCAAATTGAGATAAATACTTTATACTAATGGACAACATAGTGAGATGTTGTGATACCTTCAATAAAATTGTTGGTAAAACACAAAGGCTTATTTAAAATGATTATGGGTACAAGTCAAGTCTCGAAATTATGTAGATATACTTATAGTTCTTAGGCTTTCACGGCCGGCGTATACCGATTCGGTGTTTTTTTCCGGGCTTTTTGGTTGTGGTCCGTGGGTTTTACTTTTCCATCTTATCATCAGTTACGACTCAGCACCTGCCCAGTCACCACTGAAGATGCCGTCAGGAAACAAACGGCGAAATATTTGGAAAAGTAAAATTCCACAAACCACGGCCTCGATAAGTACCTACTTATACTTTATTTTCGGAATTTGAGAGTGAAATTTTAGTATGTGACGAAAAAAAGTTGCGCCCGCAGCTCCACAATATGAAGCTAAAAGCCCGTCTGTAAGTTAGTGAGCTTGTGATTACGATTAGCTTGAGCTATTCGCTGGTTGGGGGTGAGTTCGCAGTTCGCAGTTCATAACCAACAGGGGCAGCATAAACTAAATATAAAAAATTAATAGTGTGCATGACACTACTTAATGAACAATATTGTAGAGACCGATAAACCTTTTAGTAAAGAAAACCCAATTTTTTGTTTCTCATTGACTTTTTTAAATTATTATTTAAAAAAATGTTTCACACGGAATGTAAATTACATTCTATCGATTTTATAATAAACTTTTTCGTATCAATTACAGAATGCTTTAAGCGTCAGTTACGTATGGTCTAATAAAATGCCGTCGTGTGAAAGAGCGCAATTTAATGTTTTATAGTTGCATACGGCGTTTTTATTGTACTTCCTTATTAAGTATAAATTTCAAGTGTTTCTGATAGGAAGCCAATTTGATTGCAACAAGGGACATTCTGTCACATCGACCTCGGTTATTTCGTATGTAACTTTGAGAGCCAGCGGCATGCCGTACCATTCGTTGGTACCGTGTAAAAACTGATAGAGTATCTAATAGCTGAGTAAAGAGGAAAGTGCGAAGATCGTGAAATTCGCGGCGGTTATTACGGGCGGGACACAGCGGTAGACGTAGAAGTCCACGCGGTTGTCGGCGCTGGAAATTTCATAAACTCGGAAACATAATCGCATTTCTTGGAGGAAATGTAGTGTCAGCGGTATTGGTTTATGCTTATTAGAGACCTACGTCTCAAATTAAACAGCTTGTGCGCTAACGTGCAGACATGAAATGTAAGCCGATCCGGAGGTTAATAGCATATTGGTTTACTGCTTTGCATATTATGCACGTCCAGATAGGTTAACCGCAACACCTCACTGCTGAACAAGCCTACGATGATGGTAAAGACTAGGAGGCCTAGAATTCGTTTGCTTCATTTACTTTCCCGCTCAGTGTGGAATATGATGATACGCTTTACTATTATTCTTCGCTGTCTACATGAGCATTCGCATTCATATCGAACAGAAAAAAAAAATGTCGGTTCCCAGAGCTAAAACGGGTACTATATGTATAATAACAGCTTGCTGTCAACTCACGGAGATGTACATATTTTATTATGAACCACGTCAGTTCGTTCTATGTGTATTTTTTTTGTAAATGTACCAACAAGACGCATTTAAGAGATTTTTTTTTACGTTTCTTGACATTGAAAAGTATTTAAGCCAATTTTTGTGGGCTACAGTTAAATAAATACAGTACAGCAGTATTATTATCTGGCAGGGAGAAGTTAGGGATTAGCTTTAAATAAAATGGAAGCGGTATTGACAAAACAGTATTGTATGAAAATAAATAGAAGTAAAACAAAAATACTGGTATGCAAGGGAAGAAAAAGTAGGGAAAGAGCGAATGTAAAGATAGGAGACGAAATATTAGAAGAAGTGGCTAATTTAAGGTATCTAGGAAGTCAGATAAGTCAGGACGGAAGGAGTAGTAGGGATATAAAGCATAGGATGGCGCAGGGTCGAGTCGCCTTCAATAAAAAGAAGTCCCTTCTATGCTCGCGAACGATTAATTTAGAAATTCGAAAAAGATTGTTAAAGGTGTATGTTTGGAGCGCGGTGCTGTAGGGGTGCGAGAAATGGACGGTGGGCGCGGCGGAAAAGAAAAGGTTAGATGGGTTGGATATGTGGTGTTATCGGCGAATGATGAGGGTACTGTGGATAGAGAAGATTAGAAATGAAGAGGTATTAGAAAAAATAGGAGAACAGACAACTGTATGGAAGTCAATAAGGAAAAGGCGAGATAGGTTGGTAGGACACCTTTTCAGGGATGAAGGTCTAGTCAGAGCAGAATTATGGTTAAATCATTAAGTACAAAGAGAAGACAAAATTAATTGAAATATGGATATATCAAAAACCAGAAATGTCAATTAAATTATTCTTGATTTATTACTGATTACTGTTCTCCAATTACAATAGAAACACAAGTAGTAACAATAATTCTAGGTACTTAAGCCGTACTGACATATACTCCCAATCGTATTTAAAAAGTATCATACATATGCATAGGTACACACACGTAGACATCGATACACCTTTGCTAAAAGCCGATGTTAGATTAATGATCGCGGACACAAAGGTGAACGTAATTTACAATAATATCGCTAGTTTACATGCGCACACGGGCTCGAGGACGCGAGAATAATTAACAACAAGCCCTTTAAAAAAACCGAGGAAAGTATTTATGGATCGTTATCCATTACACTCGATCACGACGCCCACTAAAAACGTGACCGACCTGTCAATTTCTTTTGACTTTTTTCTTTCCGGTCGAAGATTGCCAACAGGTTAAAAGTAACAAGTGTAAAAGCATAAGTGTGTCTGTATAGTGCTGAAAATTCGATAACGTTGACTTTAGACGGATTACTGACAGTAACCCTGTAAAGGCCTCTGAGCGATCGAAATCACTATATACCTAGCACATCTTCTTTACATGCTTGCAATTTAATCAACCACAACTTATCGGAAAAATTGTTTCAGAAACAACCTACCCAAAATTGAAAGGAAAATAGTTGATTGGTTTTGGTAGAATATGTTTTTCACATACCTTTTAAGGTTTCATATGTAATTCTGAAAGAATACCTAAACTTATAAGAGCCCGGGTAAGCCAAGGGTCCTACATTGAAAGTTCTTGCTCATATGTCCTGGCTCACTCTGAATATTAACTGTAATCCGATTTAACGTAAATATTTGAAACCGTAAACATTCAACCTTATATGACTAAAGACAACTTGTTTAATTCTATTTAATGATGCAAAAGTGAATATTATACTGACACATAGATACGGACTTCCGTACTCTTCAAAATATCTGACCGAAATAACAAAGTTTCTGCAACTATTATATTATTATCTTCTAATTTTCCACCCTGCAAGATGGAATATTTTCTTCAGATTTATAGAAAAAAGAAATCATTACAACAACTTCACTAATGGTGAAGAACATACAGTCGACTTTTTTGAAGGAGGTTGATTATTTTGTTCAAATCGACAGTTTTTGCATTTAGTTTTCGATGAATAGGACCGCTGGATTACTTCCCCGAAGAAATTTTCACTGGTGAAATCCACATCTGATGGTAGTTTTGATAAATTGATATTAATGTATTCTATATAAGAGACATCACTTAAATTGTAATATATTTGATATTTTTACATAGGAAAAACAATAATTTGCTACACATTAGATATGGTCCTTCGAGCCGAATATGAAATCACATATAAATTTAATTGTAATTTAATCCCTTTACACATAATAATGTTTTTTCTATTCGAAGGGACATGTTACGTTTATAAGAAACGTTTGTTCTTGTCAAGTTAAGAACGTTCTTTTCTCAGTAAGTGGCCCGTTTATGGTTGAAGTAATTCCAATTATCGCTCTGACCGTTGCTAATCATATTTTCGTTGTTCGGAGAGCAATTGTTGAATTATTGTTTATGTTACGGGCAGACTGTAAAATAACCACGGCTCAGATGGTGGCGGTTTATAGTATTTTCCATCAAATAAAAGTACTACAAGCAAAACGCGGCATGAGATATAGCACAGTGATGAGCGCGGTACATCACAAAAGGTACAAGTAATTTACTCCCAATCTTTTAGGAAGGACGTGAAGAAAATTCCGATAAATATTTTTATTAAGATAATGACAACCATTATAAACTAAGAAACTTAACTATATTATGTTTTTTCCTTAACAGATATTAACATAATGTCACTGCAATTACGAAAAATGTAGAAGGTATTTCATGATTTTCAATTGCTTACTATCATATTAGGAATTAATAATGATTATCTATGATTTTCTTGTGATTTACTACATTCCACAAATCTACAAATACTTTCTATAAACCAACAACGCATATAAGTGCTTTTAACTTAATATACGTCTAGAATTCTGAATATCCGGAATAAAATAGAAATTGACGAACCCCTGCAGAGGTTTTAATTGAAATATCGATTTATTATTAAATGTTGTTTCAGCTATAAATAAAATATGGAAGGTTTTCTTTTCACCGAAAACAATATACAGTAGAACATGGTTATAATAATATGCGTTATAACGACAACTCTGACGTAATTCACTCCCAAACAATCACCTTTGTTGTCTTGTAAATTTGTGTATTCCGTTTATAAGAACGTTCGGCTATTACGTCAAAATATCGCCGATCCCTACAGTGATAGTATCCTCAAGTAAAAGGGTAGCGTGTAAATTACAGTTTCCCCATAACAACGATATTAATGGGTACAATACTCAATGCACCCATACGTATGTACGCCTTGTTAGAAATGCATCGCACACATTACCATTTATCGTATGATTAATGAGTTCAATTAGTTTGTCTTGATTTAATATGTGCAGAGGCCGGTTCTTCTTTTGCGCTCGCGCACCACACGATGACACAGAAAGATAACGCTGCTTTTGAAATATAGTTTGGCGTGTGCGCGATACGAATTCCGCTCTTTTTTATGAATAAATTAATTTACATTCCACGGGAGAGCACTGATGTGGCGCCCTTGCATAATTATGCCTCTAACGCTCTTTGCTCTACTCCGTTCTGCTCTTCGCAAAGCACGAAACGTCACGTTGCCGCGCTGTCAACGTTTCGAACAGAAAACGAAATGCTATCTGGCAAAGAAGAACAAGAAGAAGATCATACATACGTACGTTAATTATTACTGAAATAGAATACCGTATTAGTTTTCAGACACAAGGTGTCAGTGACGGAGAGGGATGGGGTACTAAGGGGTGGCAAATCTTATTTTGATTAATGCTTCGTCCGCGTAATATTACGTTTATAGTCTGGTTACGATAAAAAAGGGTAAGATATGAAGAGAACAATATCAATAATGCGTTTTAGAAGTTACTACAAATGGCGCAGTCAACGCCATCTGTAGCAAGATGCTACATTTTAGGATTACGTATGCTGGCAGTTTCGGCAGAATACAGACCACTTCGAATTATTTTATTTTATTCGATTAAGCTAACGTGCCTATCACGTTGAGGTTGGCTACGCCGGGATTCGTTTTCAGCAAGTAGATATCCACACAAGTGGACCTTGTTGGAGCATACGTAATCCTAAAATGTAGCATCGTGCTACAGATGGCG
>NW_020438957.1:12731-18566 GCF_000699045.2 Agrilus planipennis
ATGAAGGTCTAGTCAGAGACATATTAGAGGCAGAAACAGGAGTTAGGAGGGGTAGAGGTAGACCTAGATTAGATTACTGTTCGCAAATAGTTAAGGATGTGGGCTGTTCTAGTTTTAGGGAAATACGAAGTTTAGAGTGGAGTGTACGTGTCCAACCAGTCTTAGGACTGACGACCTGATCATGATAAAATTTGATAGAGGTTCCTACTTAAGTATATTCTAAAAAATTGCCATTTAACGTAATAGATTATTCTTGAATGCATTCGGGAAAGGTTTGCGTGATTATCACGTTACTATAGGTATCCCTGTTGCTTGTTGCTTTCATATCGAATCCAATTAAGAGAAACGACGACATAACACATTAGCAAATTGCGTGATGTCGGAAGTCACGGTTAATTGATGAGAACATATAAAGAGGAATGGCAGAATTTCGATTTTCTTCACGCACGTATTGCCGTCCATATCATTAGATGTTGTTTTCTGTTTATATTTATACACGTGTGTAGATATTGCGTGCTCTACTATATAAACAAGATGTCCTTATTTACGACAAGAATATTGCATTATCTCAAGCAGCATGACTTTATTTCGACCACCTTCTGTGCTCTGAACAAATGTTGACTTCTCAGTTAAGTTTTGGATGATCTTAGGATTTTAGGACATAACTAAAAAAATATAATTGATGCAATCAAAAAATTGAACACATTTAAGCTTTCTTGGGTGCACTTACTATATTTACTTATAAAATTAATAAATTAAAAGACGATTCCGATTCCACTAAGGATAAGTTTGTCCTTGGGCCATCTCATTGTCAGATTATTGCACAGAAAAATTGGCCTTAAGGAATCTAAATGCAGATTCTTTATTCCTTTTTTAATAATAGCGTAAATGCCGATATAAATTTGTAAGGATCCTGAATAAAATTTAGAGAAATTAAACTCAAATTAGTTTCTATGTATTTATTTGCAAGATCTTATTGTGTTTCACAATTTCATTTATTTAATAAATTTTACTTTCCTTCTTTTTTAAAGTACAAGTCTCCGAGACAATCTTTCGCCGTCAATTTAAAATTCTTATTCTGTTTTCTCTATTAATTATTTCGTAACTACTATCTTGTATTACCGTATATGCATACACTTGCCTAGAATAGATAACAACCCCAGGAAGTGTGCATTTTTATTCTTGGAAATTATAAATTATTACCCAACAACAGTCGGTCGTTTCCACGTGCGTGACTGCAGATATATGCATTAGACTTTCTGCTTTAAAGGACATTTAATTTCAGATAACATCTCCTCAAGCAATTACACCGTAAGTTTATGTGCCTATAGCGGAATGAAGTAAGAACATTTCGCTGCCTAATTTACCTTTGTAGTACCCTTCGTGAAAGTTGCACAATTCTTATAAAATTATTGAGTACTTTTGAAAAATTTTAATAAATGGTTCCGCGATATCTATCATTTGCCGTTTATAGCCTTATATTACTGGAATGTCGTGGTACATCACCCAAGTCGTCGTGGCGATTGCTAAAAGGAACGGAATTGATTATTTATCTACTTAATTGTATTTAGTCAGGAAGGTAAAGGTTCCGGGTTCAAAGGAGTTGAGTTACGGATCATACAATAAAATTTTATGGAGTTTTCCATCTTTCCGCACCTCTATACTTATTGGTGATTTTCTCCATTTTCAAACCAAGTTATTTTCTGAATGAAAATGTTCGTTAATTATAGTATCGATGGCTCGTTTTGACTGGTCAACATAATAAATTTAATCTTATAGTTATAGTTATAGTTTTGTAAATATCACTGTTTCTAAACTTTCCTATTTTTGTGTAACTGAATAATTAAACTATGTACCCACTGTTGTGTTCATTATACGTTCGATTATTACATAGTATTACAGTTTAGGACAATTCTCTTGCCGAAGTTTCTCCTTTTTAATTGGAAACATTACATATATTTATTACTGATTTTAATTGGAAGTCTTCTAGACAATTNTGGGATTTTATTCTTACAAATTCGGGTCCAAATTGTAATTTTTGTTATTTTCGCTTACGAAGCAACGGGCTAGTGGGATAAATTGTAAATATCCCTTTAATATTTAGGTAAATTTTCGTTTTTCATTTTGTCCGTATGGTCAGTTAAAAATAATTTTATATTTTGTAATAGGATACCCATGGAATCCTTATGTTCGTAGTCAAATTATCCATGGTAACGTATTTTCGTGAATATAGTCAGAAGCTCCTCGAGTTTGAGCACTTTCGTTAAATGTAATAACAAAGTTGTGATACAAGGGCCATTCACATTTTAATTTTCTGCAGAGCATTGTTTGATGAATATTTATGTTCGACTGCAGTGACCCTTATTTTGTGATGCATCCATGCGTTTTTGTTTTTAAACGTCAACGACCTTAATCTGGGTAATCATTAAAAGAAATTTTTATTTACAGGTACGTGCGCGGGTGAGGGATCAAATCATCCAAAGCCACCCTTGTTAAAAGGATCTAGTGAAGGGGCGAGACCACCGCCGTGCACAAGGCGGCGCATGCGAGGCCCTTTCTGCAAGGTTGTCAACACAGTTTCGATTTCTATAGGAAAATAACTTTCTCTGATACATCTTTTTCACATTTTGCCTTTTCGTCCGTTTTCTTTTTTTTAAAAGTAGGAATAAGACGTATCAACAACACAATGTACCTGTTTTGAAAATAAAAAGAGGTTCAAATGAAAATTAAATATCCACGGAGGATTATCTCTTTTTTTTAATAATTTTGTTGTATTAGTAAAGGAGTATGTTTTCAGTGAGTTTCAATAAGTTACAGTTTTAAAGGACAACGAAAAGCTTCTAAAGGTTTTAAAATAAAAAATTTAACGGTCCGTAATATCCTTGCGATTATTGTTTTATTTAAGTATTATCCTTTGGCTCAGTATTCGTCGGTTACATAAATGATATTAACTGCAGACAATCCCCCAGGAAGCCAACCACGTTCTATTGTTGTTAAGGGCCAAAAGCTTTGAAAAAAGAAATTTCAAAACCTGATAGAAATGGAAACAAAATCTTTTATAAAGTATCTTTAAATTATAGTTAAAGGATTTGAAGGATTTTACATTATCGACGTTTATAACTGTGGTTTTTTATTAGAAAAGTGCCCAATTAAAAGAAAGCGCTAGCTTATGTTATACCAAAAATGTAAACAATTTTGAATAGTGCGTTAGCACAAATTACATACCTACGTAAAATTATGTTTCCAATTTGACAACGCTGTAAACCACCCTTAACTTTTTTAAAAGCCCGCATCGGCAGGCAGTTTTCGTGGGGTTGTTGTGAGAGTGACTAGTCATTGTGTCCGAATCGTTTTACACTTGTGTTGCTTCAATATTTCACATGGATTGCCATAGTAACGTTTACTTTTGTGCGTGATAAACAAAGGCCTACCTGCTGACCGTATGCTACTGTTTTCGACGCTCCTAAACAAGAATGTTGAACACCAGCAATACGATATTACAATCTCTTTGTAGCAGTAAGTTTATGATCAATTTGCTACACTAGAAATCATCGATCGGATAGAATAATTTTTTGCTAGAAAAACGTTTCATTTTCTTGAAAATTGTTTAAAATGTTATCATAAACACATTATCATGTAAAATGTAAATAACAAAAACCAATATAGGTATATGGTAGATTGCTTTTTTTTGTTTCCAAACTTTTATTTTTAACGGTAAAATTTCATAATCCATTTTAATATTACGAAAAATAGGCAATTAATTAGTTTACTGTTGACATATTCCATTAAAAACAAAAAACAAATTTTTGTAGTTGGTTGTGCTCGATTGTTTTTTGTTACAATTGTTGAGTTATTATTAGCTGTAAATTATTTTAAGAGTGTATTTTTTCTCACAATCTATTATTTGACCGCCGATAGAAATTTTCACGTCATCGCTAGTGTGTATTGATTGATTTTTGTGTGAATGACACCCACATGCATATTCACTTTTATCAAAGTCAATCTAATCACTGAACCAATCAAATCGAACACCAACATTGAGATGTTAATTTTCAAACTGACAGTTGAATTCATTAAACCATTAGGTTACCTTCCTTTACACGGTAGATTGCATAATACTATCACTATTACACGACAAATACATTTTTTTTTTTAAATTTCATTTACGTGTCGCGGAATTGAAGATTGCTATTAGTTTTGCATCCTTTTCAATGGGCAGCTGACGGGCTGTCAGGCTGTTGAACTTTGACCTGCTTGGAGCAGTTGTTTTGTTTTGCTATTATCTTTCGTTTTATTTCATTAAAAGAAACCGTAAAAGCTTTGACATCTTTTAACTCACTGTCAAATATGTAAGATCATATATTTATAAACGTCTGTGATTACCCTAACTGTTAATTTTGTTATAACCGATATTTGAAAAATTATTTGTAGAAGGGACAATTAGTTCTTCTTTCTACAAAACATCATCATCATAGCTGCTATAATTACTTTTTTCTGTTCTTGATGCTGCAGAATACACTTACTGTATACAGGGTGTTTCATCGACATGCGGTAAAAATTCAAGGAGCGATTCTTGAGATACTTCTTAAACACGATTCTTCTACAATATAATCGGAACCGTCTGTACTAGATTTAGCATAAACTTTTAACATTGAATGAGTTTTGACATTTCTCAGGGGTATTCAATATAACAAATAATTAAGGGTGTTCTAGTTATAGAGAAATACGAAGATTAGCTCAGGATAGGAAAAGTGAAGGTGCGTATCCAACCTGTCGTAGAACTGATGACTTCAAACCTAACCTAACGTGACCAATATACTCCTATTTAATGTAACTACCTTTACATTTACTGTGTTACCATCAAGTTTGATATTGCAATAATCTAATTTTTTAAACATAAAATCTAAAAATCCATATATTTTCCGTGATGCACTTAATCTGATTAATTAAATTTTAATTGTCTGCCTTAATTGGAATCGTAGGCTTTTATATGTGAACACCCCATGTAATAGTGGACGTGTAATATTATAAATTGAGCCAGTATAGTGTTGGGTTATAAAAAGAGGGCTTGCGGAGAATTGCAACATTTAATTCTGGGAAAAAGACGTTGGTCGACTGTTTCGCCTTGCAACCGCGTATAAAGCTGTACAATACCGTGTTTTATACGGCTGTAAAGTAATAAAAGATATTTAATTAGCCAGTTTTAAGACAGTGCGCCGTTTTAGAACGACGTTGGTAATGGCAGCGCGACAGGGTTCCCTCCACTAATAAAGAAATTAATTTTCACCGCAAAGCACAAATCGGACACTAGCAATTGCTACAGGAATTGAAATGTCTTTATAAAAAATCAGTTACGAATCGATATGAGAAAATATTTACCACTTTAAAAGATATTCAGAGGAACATTAATAATTCCGGTTTCATTATAATACATTATACTGGTAGCAGATGGTGCGGAAGTCACAATACTATGTTTTCCATTTAAATTTTTTTGTTTAAACAAATATAATAATAAAAACTATCGCATACCTTAAAAAAAATATAGTTTTTCTAAGGGTTAGGTTAATTTGTCAGGGTGTATAAGGGTTATTTGTGGAGTGGTAAACGCTTCAAACGCACCGAGCGGCATGGCCTAGAGGTCTAGACCATTGCTTAGCATTCGGGAGAACGCTGGTTCGATTCCGGGTCCGTCTGCCTTGGTCCAAGTTTTTCTGTGGTTTCCTTCGATCACTTAGGCAAATGCTGAGGCAGTAATATTCCACAGATAATCTTTCATTCTCTTCTGTCTTCATTTCGTCCGTCTCATCTTTCTCACCCGAACCACCACCCACCCAT
>NW_020438957.1:20207-28266 GCF_000699045.2 Agrilus planipennis
TAAAAAATAGGCGAGATAGGTTGGTAGGACACCTTCTCAGGCATGAAGGTCTAGTCAGAGACATATTATTGGCAGAAACAGGAGTTAGGAGGGGTAGAGGTAGACCTAGATTAGATTACTGTTCGCAAATAGTTAAGGATGTGGGCTGTTCTAGTTTTAGGGAAATACGAAGTTTAGAGTGGAGTGTACGTGTCCAACCAGTCTTAGGACTGACGACCTGATCATGATAAAATTTGATAGAGGTTCCTACTTAAGTATATTCTAAAAAATTGCCATTTAACGTAATAGATTATTCTTGAATGCATTCGGGAAAGGTTTGCGTGATTATCACGTTACTATAGGTATCCCTGTTGCTTGTTGCTTTCATATCGAATCCAATTAAGAGAAACGACGACATAACACATTAGCAAATTGCGTGATGTCGGAAGTCACGGTTAATTGATGAGAACATATAAAGAGGAATGGCAGAATTTCGATTTTCTTCACGCACGTATTGCCGTCCATATCATTAGATGTTGTTTTCTGTTTATATTTATACACGTGTGTAGATATTGCGTGCTCTACTATATAAACAAGATGTCCTTATTTACGACAAGAATATTGCATTATCTCAAGCAGCATGACTTTATTTCGACCACCTTCTGTGCTCTGAACAAATGTTGACTTCTCAGTTAAGTTTTGGATGATCTTAGGATTTTAGGACATAACTAAAAAAATATAATTGATGCAATCAAAAAATTGAACACATTTAAGCTTTCTTGGGTGCACTTACTATATTTACTTATAAAATTAATAAATTAAAAGACGATTCCGATTCCACTAAGGATAAGTTTGTCCTTGGGCCATCTCATTGTCAGATTATTGCACAGAAAAATTGGCCTTAAGGAATCTAAATGCAGATTCTTTATTCCTTTTTTAATAATAGCGTAAATGCCGATATAAATTTGTAAGGATCCTGAATAAAATTTAGAGAAATTAAACTCAAATTAGTTTCTATGTATTTATTTGCAAGATCTTATTGTGTTTCACAATTTCATTTATTTAATAAATTTTACTTTCCTTCTTTTTTAAAGTACAAGTCTCCGAGACAATCTTTCGCCGTCAATTTAAAATTCTTATTCTGTTTTCTCTATTAATTATTTCGTAACTACTATCTTGTATTACCGTATATGCATACACTTGCCTAGAATAGATAACAACCCCAGGAAGTGTGCATTTTTATTCTTGGAAATTATAAATTATTACCCAACAACAGTCGGTCGTTTCCACGTGCGTGACTGCAGATATATGCATTAGACTTTCTGCTTTAAAGGACATTTAATTTCAGATAACATCTCCTCAAGCAATTACACCGTAAGTTTATGTGCCTATAGCGGAATGAAGTAAGAACATTTCGCTGCCTAATTTACCTTTGTAGTACCCTTCGTGAAAGTTGCACAATTCTTATAAAATTATTGAGTACTTTTGAAAAATTTTAATAAATGGTTCCGCGATATCTATCATTTGCCGTTTATAGCCTTATATTACTGGAATGTCGTGGTACATCACCCAAGTCGTCGTGGCGATTGCTAAAAGGAACGGAATTGATTATTTATCTACTTAATTGTATTTAGTCAGGAAGGTAAAGGTTCCGGGTTCAAAGGAGTTGAGTTACGGATCATACAATAAAATTTTATGGAGTTTTCCATCTTTCCGCACCTCTATACTTATTGGTGATTTTCTCCATTTTCAAACCAAGTTATTTTCTGAATGAAAATGTTCGTTAATTATAGTATCGATGGCTCGTTTTGACTGGTCAACATAATAAATTTAATCTTATAGTTATAGTTATAGTTTTGTAAATATCACTGTTTCTAAACTTTCCTATTTTTGTGTAACTATTATCTGATAAACTTCCTCTTAAATTTTATTTTCCTTATGGCATTTAAAAAATGAATGATACCTATTATACTGAATAGTATTTTTATTCGATTCATTAATTAGTTGCTGTGTAATGTAGGTAAAGAACTAATTTTTAAACACTTATTATATCCCAAATTTTATCAATTATTTATCAAGGGCCGAAAAAACATTTTGGGATTGATTTTCCTTAAAATCTGCAAATGATGTTATTTGGAACAATATTCCCTCTCCATTCTTTGATCCCCCACTGATTTGGTATGATTAACAGTGACTACAATCAACATTCGACTTACCTACTTCACTTAAAAGGGCGTTATTATACTTGACCTATTATCTCATTCTATTCGTTGGTTTACAATTAGTTCTTATTGACCACTTCGAACCATGTAAGTAATGCAATCAACTACAAATGATACCAACATATACTCCGTGTAAACTATCCTTCTAAGGCTAATTACATATACATGAAATCTTATAATTAGTAAGCGTGTACATTTAAACTGTTTGGATTTAACGGCGTTGAAATAGAAACAGTTATCCATAAGCAATGTGGGATATTACCAAAGAAACAAAAAGGCATTCCCACGTATACTTCGTTTACTTTCTGTAGCTATGTGACCTTCAGTTTGACCGGCGCAAAGTAGAAAAGAACAGCACTAGGCCAGAAAAGAAAGGAGACAACTCTCGGCCAAACTCTTAACCGGTGAGGAGCGTATAATCCGTACAGTACTGCACGGAAAAATTGACCATTTTATCCCCTACAATTGTATTGCTCAAATGTGCTATTATTGGTACCATTTACTACTGAAAATATCAACGATATGTTTATTTATATTTGAAGGCATATTAAAGGCTTTAACGCTTGTTTTCGACTAGCACTACTATTCATAATTGAACAAAACTTTTGGCAGGTACTGTATGAAAAAGTATGTTTAATGAACAAGAGTCGAGAGTATAATGAGCTTTTTTCTCCCTACCTACGATTTTGCCAGCGCGCATCCAAGACATTGGAAGGAGCACATCGCTAGAGAAAGAAAATGAAGTATAATAACAATTTATTTACACTGGACTGTACATCACCTTTTAGTGTAGGAACAATCGGTACTGCAGTAAGATTGTTTGATAGAACGAGGGGCATAGAGAGACGGAGAGAGGTGCGAGAAGCGGACATGTAATAAAAAAAAGCGGCTCTCGTAAGTAACATCGATGGAGGCAATTAAATCGGCAATTAATCTGAAATACAGCACCAAAACAGTTACTTATTGCAACGCACGAAAAAAAAAAAATTAATCGAGGAATTTTCGCGTGCCCGACCGTGCTCATCTGTTCTGTTGGTCGATCGGCTACGTACGTACACCAATACGTTTATGGTTTTTAACCGTCTCGCACAAATAGTTTTACACCCACTAAACTGGCAACCAAGTGAACCGTATCAAGCCAAACAATCGATTGGTTTAATGCCTATACGCAATCAAACAGCACTATAGATATCACGTGCCGTTGACATTATTAAGGAAAATAAACGGTTAAATTACGGTAACGATTTTTATAAATTAGTCCTCATTTCTGATTGAATACCCTAACGATTTTTCATTACTACCTTAGGTACATACAGATATTTTATACATGCCTATGAAAGACGAAAAAGTAAATTGTTTCCTAATCCCAACTAAAATTTTGAGGGTGTGCAGGTAGGGTCCCTAAGTGGGTACCCTTGTGGGCCCCATGAGGTTGCCCCCTAGGGTAAGGAAGGGGCATATAATGCCTTGCCGCATCATCAGGAATGCCGCATGTGGAACCCGCGGGGAAAAATTTTTGGAAAAATGAAATTTATTATTTATTTTTAATTTATTATTTAATACAAAATTGAATGAGAAATATATCTTACCAATTGGTAACTATTCCCTTTTGCATATGTAACAACGGTATAACATTATTTCTGTACCTTCTTCACTAACATTAAGATAAAGCATTTTTTTTTATCAACATCTATGATTTTACAGGTAGTAATATTTTCATTGTTTGCAGAAACTACAGAGAAATTTCTAAATATTTAGCATCGCATGGATACGTATAAAGGGATTTTATTTTTCGTAGTAATTTTCCACAAATTTCAATGCAATTTATATATCCATTTGGAAGAGTGTACATGTATCACTTATTTGTAAAATTTGTTGCTCTTAAGTAGGATTATGTTATTGGGTTCATTTGTAATTAATAATACTTTAAATTGCAATCGTTTTACTGTTATTCGACTTGGTGCTTCCGGTTTCAATTGTCTTATAATAACAATATCGGGAAATACACTTGTTGGTTCGCTACAAATGTAAAATATTTCATTGAATCGACGACATAATTGGGCAAGGGGATTGTTACCACTTTTTGCCTCATCGAGCCCCCATAAGGTAGATTTAATTGTAAGTTTATACATGTGTTAGGTTTGTCCCTTAATACCCATATGAAAACCCCATAAGGCAATCCTCATTGTAGTATCACCACTTTTTTTGGTGAGTTTTTTATGAGGAATATGCGGGGAAATCTCTATACTGGCAAGACCTCTCATTAACCCTTATAAATTCTAGCCGGGATAAAACCGACCTTTCTATGTGATTGTGAATAAAAGAAAGCAAATAAATTATCCGTAATTGAATGTTCTATAATGGATTAATTATTATTGTAAGTCGTTCAGCTTTGTTGAAGGTGTTGTAACTATTTGTCATTTGCAGAAAGCTGTCGTGCATAAAAACGATTGATGCAGTTTAATTAACAATGAATCAATTTACGTGTATCAATGAAACATTTTAATCACTTTTTATGGTGATGGTCTGTCAAGTTCTTTTACCTTAAATTCATTTTCGTAGTATTCGAAACAATTAGAAAGAGGAGACTGTGGTAAATATTAATTAAAAATTAAAAAGAATACTCACCCCTAATTACTACAAATAATTTTATATGTGAGGACACGTGTTTCGTCCACTTCATACCTGGGCATTATCAACGCGAGACTTTTTTTTTTATTATAGTACCAATTTTCAAGGAACGTAAGTTTCGTTAAAACAACTTTTAGAGTGAATCATTATCAATTTCATTAGAAACAAAGAAGAGCAAATGTAATTNGAATACTCACCACTAATTACCACAAGTAATTTTATTTGAGCGGACACGTGCTTCGCCCACTTCATACGTGGGCATTATCAACGCGAGACTGTCTCGCGAAACACGTGTATGCTCAAATAAAATTATTTGTGGTAATTAGGGGGTGAGTATTCCTTTTAATTTTTAATTCGAAACAATATTCCATATTAGGCATTTATGGTCTCCTGGCTTCTGGGTTTTCGTATGGTCCGGACTGATTTATTCCAAAAGTTTCGCTAGTTGAATCTTTGCTTGACTCCTGTCTAACTGTTCGCAAAAACTGGCGAAACTTACGAATCACAATGGAACCCAGACGCCAGGAAGAAGAAATCAACGCGGAACTACGAGGGGGCCCAGAAGCTATGAGGAAGAAGTCATTTGACTTGGTTTCTTTTTCTACTTATGTTCTACCGTCCGAAAAAGCTTAGAGACCTCTTCGGATACTCTACCTACCCTACGTTATTCACGCTTCCCCCTCACTCATTTTCCCTTGTTTGTTCCTCAGACGTGACGTGCATTACGTTAATTAGAAGAATTCAAAGTCACCCTGTTTTTATCATTGATTTCTCTATCCCTTTGTGTTACACGTGCTTTCACAAACATTCGTTTGTAAAACACACTTATAAAAAGTTGAATGCGGCATACAACCCTCCTAATAACACTTAATCTACATACGTATGTCTATATAGCTGCATTGCATCTTAAGAAATATTTTGTAATATTTGGCATAAACAAGTTAGTTTTTAAAAAGCCCTCACATGGTCTATGGATCAATTAGTGTATCAAAGGATAATAATAATCTTAAGTGTATGGGTTAAATTTGAAAAGATATTTATGTTTTTCAACAAGTACATCCAGAAAAGTAATGTACCAAATTACCATTTCTAATTTTCAGACGGCATCTTTCTATTTAAAAAGGTTCATCATAAGGTCGTCAGTACTAATACTGGTTGGACACACGCCTCTACTCTTTCCTATCCTAAGCAATTCTCTAAAATTACAACATCCCACATCCTTACTAATTATTTGTGAACAGCAATCTAATCTAGGTCTACCTCTAATCCTCTTAACTCCTGTTTCTGCTTCTAATGTATCTTTAGCTAGCCCTTCATGCCTGAGAAGGTGTCCTACCAACCTATCTCGCCTATTTCTTATTGACTTCCATAGAGTCCTCTGTTCTCCTATTCATTATTCACCAGTAACATCACATTTTGAACGCTTCTAATCTTTTCTTTTCCGCGACGCTCACCGTTCATGTTTCGCACCCGTACAGCGCCGCGCTCCAGACATACACCTTTAACAACCCTTCTGAATCAATCTTTAGCTAACAACTAACTTCTTTTTACCACTCCTTCCATCCTGAGTTGTCTGTCTTTCAAAAAGGTTAAACAACATATATTTCTTCTTATGCTCTTATTTCAATTTTTGTATATTAAATTAAATTGTAACTTTTGGGTACATCTNTTGTCCCACAATAATCTTTTATATCCTAACTTTAGCAGTCATTTAAGGTAGTATTATACCTATAAGATAATTCGTCAGCAGGTCTAAGGGCTATTTATAATTTTCAATAATGTTCAAATTCTCATAAGTAGGGTAAACGTGGGTTTAAGTAGATACCATAAAATTTGTCTACACATTTTTGACACATTTATTATTGTTACTTATTATATTACAGGCTAGCGGGAAAATATGTATTCATTGATTCTATTTCAAAATTGTTTTAAGACGAGGAGAAAAGCGAGTAATTTTTATGACATGTACTCTGAACTGAATGTATGCCATGATTTCAAAACTTAAAATACAGTTTTCGTATAAATTTATGAATGAATGACTAATATTTGATGTAACATGTAGTAAAGTTTGTGTATCTAAGATTAACAAATCTATATCGTAATTAAAACGATAAAATAACTTACTAAATTCGACCATAAACTTCTTATAAAAGAATTTCATGTTGTTTACGAAATCTTAGAAGTTTTTCTTGTCCCACAATGTAATCCAGAACAGAATGCGTTGGAATTAATTACCTAATTAATAGATGTTAATTTTCTATTAAATTTTGTAATCTTGCCAAGATAACTGTAGTACCCATTGCACCTGCATTCTTTTTGTCTTTTAAAAATCAAAGTCGATTGAATATGAAGCAACACTTTTTTATTCAATTTTTATTTATCGACGCTCGTTTATAATATTTTGAAAAAATTAAGCAAACACATGACTTTACAACTCCAACAGAGTAGAGTAACCCTCCTCGTTTGTTACAACGTATATTGTGAGAACTATTGCTAAATTAAACCTAATCGCTCCATCTTCAAACATACCATCGTATGCCTTTCAATTACATAATAGCTATAATCATTCAACTCTATGTTTAACTGATTGACAGGCGCGATAACAGGTATTTTATTGAATAATTAAACTATGTACCCACTGTTGTGTTCATTATACGTTCGATTATTACATAGTATTACAGTTTAGGACAATTCTCTTGCCGAAGTTTCTCCTTTTTAATTGGAAACATTACATATATTTATTACTGATTTTAATTGGAAGTCTTCTAGACAATTACATGGGGACTTATGTATTGGAAGCGGAAGAATATTGACCAAATTTATTAGAAAATAAAATAGTAACAAATACATGAAATAATTTAGGATACAACATTAACTAAATTATTAATTTAATTTTTATTAATAGGAACAACAGCAACAAGTTCATATTATGCAGAAAAATTTAAAGGGTTGAAAATGTATAAAAGGTTTTACGTTATCAATGAATTGAGTACCAGGGTTTTACGGTATATGTTGCAAGATATTATGCTTACATTGTCGCTGAAGGAAACCGTAGTTTAATTTTTGTTTATTTTGCGAAACATAGACAGTGAGCGTGGCGAAAAAGAAAAGGTTAGAAACGTTCGAAATGTGGTGTTATAGGCGGATGATGAGGATATCGTGGGTAGAAAAGGTTAGAAATGAAGAGGTATTGGAAAGAATAGGAGAACAGAGGACTCTATGGAAGT
>NW_020438957.1:33878-36205 GCF_000699045.2 Agrilus planipennis
AACTCCTGTTTCTGCCTCTAATATGTCTCTGACTAGCCCTTCATGCCTGAGAAGGTGTCCTACCAACCTATCTCGCCTATTTCTTATTGACTTCCATAGAGTCCTCTGTTCTCCTATTCATTATTCACCAGTAACATCACATTTTGAACGCTTCTAATCTTTTCTTTTCCGCGACGCTCACCGTTCATGTTTCGCACCCGTACAGCGCCGCGCTCCAGACATACACCTTTAACAACCCTTCTGAATCAATCTTTAGCTAATAACTAACTTCTTTTTACCACTCCTTCCATCCTGAGTTGTCTGTCTTTCAAAAAGGTTAAACAACATATATTTCTTCTTATGCTCTTATTTCAATTTTTGTATATTAAATTAAATTGTAACTTTTGGGTACATCTTTTGAAGTTGACCTAGTACCTTTTGTGCAACCTATTATGAGAGAGAGAGGCAATATCTGCTGTATGTTATTAAAATAATAAAACTAATTTAATTCCTTCAATCGTTAATTGGTTGAAATTGAAAAAATAAATTACAAGATATGGATTTTAATTGGAATCTGTATACGTTCTGATCTAATCTAACTGATAAATCTTTGTGTGGAATAAAGAGCTGATAGGTTCATCACAAAAGAATTGTTTTGTTCTGAATTACCATTCGCCTGTACTGATGGGATGTGAACCTCTTCAATCTCCTGTAGAGTGAGAGAAACTATCTTGATAAAGAACAATCGAGTAATTTTCGCTTTGTAATGGGACTAGTATTTTAATTAGTTTTAAGCGATACATTAATTAATGAAAATGCCGCCTTTAGAAAAAAAAATTGAAACAGTTACGGCCAAAGGTTATTACTAGGTATTATGAGTTAAAATTTATAACGTTCGAGTTTATGCGTGGTACCATAGTAATTGATCAATTTGTTCATGTAAATTGAACCACTGGAAATCATAAAATTATAAGATGAAAAAACACCGGAAGATTTACCATGTTTATCCGTAATGGGTTTAGAATTTCCTTTTATATTAGCGGAAAAGCTGAAAATACTATATGCCATACAAGACAATTTTCCCATGGTAACCATTTTGGTATTACCAACACGTACACCGGAATAGACTTTGATACTTCAAACGTGAATAGTACAAGAAATCTAAACAATTAAAGAGGGAATGTCCGAAGTTATTTAAGGGATATATCGGCAAAAATGTATACGAGAAGTATTTTCTCCTTTATTTCCGAAATTACGGGAATCAGTGTCAAAAAAATCAACTCCTTTTTCAAGAGTTGCAAGAAAACGAAAACGATTTTGTCGTTTTTTTGGGCATCTTTTCGCCTGATTTGTTTGACGATTCGTTTCTAACAAAAGCAAAGAATACCTTTGCATGCCTAATTAGAGGTCGCTTGAAATTTTGTCGATGTTGGTTACTGTGTGCAATAGCTATCGGTAAATTGAATCGTAACGACCAAATGCAGGTATCGACGTAATAGACACGATTGGAGGTCAATGGCTGCTGTAATAGGGAAGCGATCTATAATATTCAAAATGCTGTTACTGCCCAATTATCGCTGTGGCTGTAGCATTGTCTTTCGCCGTTGCATTTTATTTGGTCGAGCCAATAACCTTCGGATAGCTCGAGATAAAAGTCAATTCCCACGAAGTTGTGTGTACAAGTACAATGTGATCTAAGAACTGACCGCAAAATTTCAACGACATCCGGTATATAACAAATTGTACTGTAACATATTCTGATAATAGGGGATGATTTGGGTTTTAAAACACGCCATCGAGAATGTCTTAAAAATTTATGGAAATGAAGACCTCGGTAAACTTAATCGTATTCCCGGAAGGCGAGCACGTCAGGTGGTGAACAAGGGTTAAATAGTTAAAGAACGTCATTGACTTTGACCTTTGATTTGAATGTCAAGTCATATTTTGCAATAAAATATTTTTGATCTTAGGAGTGGATAGAGCGGGAAATTTGGTAATCGAAAATATCCTTGAAGATGTTTTTTTCATTAACTTTTTACATTTTAAATGACGTTTTGGTTAAAATATAGATGTCGCATTCCCTCCCGGGTACTAGCCGAGTTCCCTCCCGTTCATATCAACTCCGATAATTAAGTTAACGACTACTTGCCGATTTTATTTATCGAAAATAAATATATATTTATAGTGCACTTCAGTACTTCAGTAAATTAAAGATAAAATAATTTCAGAAAGAAAACACATATCAGTTATGAAATGTTTATTTATTTAATTTTAAAATGGTTTCCCACTACCTTAACAAATTCAATGTTTGGAAATTCGTGTGCGTCTAGCTTTTTGATGCAATCATC
>NW_020438957.1:36675-38206 GCF_000699045.2 Agrilus planipennis
CTAAGCCTCATTCATTCAAGCTCTTCAAGTAAGGTTTTACTTCACGATAACAATTTCGTTTGGCGTTTTATTGTTTTTTTTTTTATATAAAAGAGTTTCTAAGTACTATAATATTGTTTCTTTTATTTTAAAATTTTAAATGTAAATATAAAAAATTGTTGACATCAGCTACTTTGAGGTATTTATTTATAGATTTTCCACTTATAATAAATGTTCACCCCGCAAAGTTACTTGTGCAAAAATATATAGCGATATTAGTTCAGCGTTAGAATTTTTTCCATGCTTAAGTGTTCCCAATTATGTTAATAATATTTTAAACGCTACTGGCTAGACTACTTCTTACGTTAGCATAAAAAACTGTTGCTATCGAGCATACGTACCTATAAAGTATTTATCCATCGATTTCTATTTAGGGTAGATTTCAACCCTGCGATGTTACTTGTAACAATAGATAGCGATGTTAGTTCAGGATTAGGCATACCGATGGCTACATTTCTGTAAATTTTTGATGACTACTTCTGTTACGTAATTAAAACTATTTGCTCCTTGAAGGAGGGTTATCAATATGATTCGTCTACGGCCTATTTTTTAAAGTGACGAAATAAAAAAATCTATCCATACGCAAATAATCTCACAAAAAAACTTTAATTTAATATAGTTATATCAACTATGGTTAGCGTAAAGGCCAACGAGTGTAGTTTACGTGATAATTGTCATGTTTAATTGAAATCAGCAACTAGGTAGTAGTTTATTTACCATCTGAGTAATGAGTCTTAAAATAACGATCTTTTAACTGTTTAAAATAATTATTGATTTTACTAATAAAACTGAGTATAAACTTCCTTGTTTTGCATAATACTATAAAATTCTGTAGCTTCATAAAAGTCAATTCAAATAAAATTACAATTAATAACACTTCATAGATTAGTGTTTAGTCATATTTGAACACTTTTCATAAAAATAAATGCGTTTTAGGATAAGAAACAACAGGTTACTTTATTAGCATATTGCCAAGAAGGCATAATAGGTAATGGAACTTCGGCTGGAAAAAATTCAGAAATTCTTTGGTTGAAACAGATCCAAAAATATAGTTACACTTCAACCTGTCTTTTCTTTTACATTTTATAATAGTTTTCCTAACCAATTTAATCTATGTTCGACTGAAATTTTTACAACTGGAACATTTTAAATTTCATTGCAGTTACCTCTGTAGTGATAGAGCATTTAATACGTTGCTTTCGCGTGCCTTTAATGAAAAGGTGAACGGTTGATTTACCAAAAATAAAAGTGGAAAAATTCTTCACGCTTTTGAGAACATCAAAGAACCCTTTTAGCTGTCTGTCGGATCAACATCAGAACACTTTTCTTTATACCGTAAAGCTAATGTTGCGAAAAGTGGATTTTTACATTACATTAGCGTCAATTATTTTACAAATAACGATGAAAACAATTATAAAAATAACTCGCATAATATCAAGCTGTATATATTAATATAATTTATTTATTGAAATATACACCATCTTTTCGCCTG
>NW_020438957.1:39293-41082 GCF_000699045.2 Agrilus planipennis
TCCACTCTTTCCTATCCTGAGCTAAACTTCGCATTTCCCTAAAACTAGAACAGCCCACATCCTTAACTATTTGCGAACAGTAATCTAATCTAGGCCTACCTCTACCCCTCCTAACTCCTGTTTCTGCCTCTAATATGTCTCTGACTAGACCTTCATGCCTGAGAAGGTGTCCTACAAACCTATCTCGCCTATATTTTATTGTCTTCCATGTTACTAATATAATTACCAACCATTAGACCGCCGTCCCCGTATCATAAAAAATAAACAAAGAAAATAGAAAGGGCGGCAAATTTAGACTTCACCCCGGGTGACAGAAATTTACGCTACGTCACTGAAGGAGGGTAGCATGAGTTGAAGAGAAATATTGGAAGACAGATGTGAATAAGTAGACTTGTTGTTTCAAAAAGGTTTTAGAGAAAAGTAGTATATCAGTTGGCAACTTTAATATAACCTTACCCGAGGACCTTCAAATGACATTCAAGATTAAAGCTTTCAAGGCTATTTGAAGGTCAATTCGTTTTTTTTTAACGGTAAAGATACTGTACGTGGAAAACCTAAGAACATAGCTAGGTCATAAGACAATGTGTAGGTACTAAGAACATTAGGGGGGGGGGTAGAAAATGTGGAGTGCTTTCATTAACGCTACCACAGGTGTTATCTATAGCATGCTATCACATCATTAAACAAAAATAATGATTAGGCATCCTTGTTTATTAATCGTATTTTTTCTGTCACTCATAATTCTTTATCCTAATCCCATTATAGTATAGATATGCAGCAAATGTACTTATACAAGATGACCCATAAACATAAACAATTTTAATGGACATATTATATGTGAATAATTTTTACTAACATTAAGTTAATGATATTACCAGTCGCCTTGTACTTATACTATTGTTTCTGGTTAAGTATGCAAAAAAAGGTTCGTGCACTTGACGCAATGCGAGTAGTCGAGAAGTCACGCACCGCGTGTAGCAACAACTTCGCAGGTTGGTCTCAATGCCCTTAAAGTATTCTAATGTTTTACGCATTTGAGCTTTTGTCTTTACTTCCCTTGCAGGGGGAAGACTCAAACGTAATTAGCAACAGCCGGGAGTCATCGTAAAAACTCCGTGGCACAAGATTCACCCGCTTTAGAATAAGTGAAAATTTTGCATTCTTGTTGGCGTACAATCAAAACCGCTCTTATATTTATTAGATTTATTACTGACGACAAACTATTAAGTTTGTTTTACTTTCATAGCTGATCATATCCCTTAAATAAAATTCTTAAACACGAATATAAAGATACAGTATTATTTCAATTATTTTAAATATATGAGACCTGGGCATTGCAAGTGTTTGTTTTTATAGCTTTATTTTAAATAAAATGTATCGTTGATGGATGACTATAATTCTGATCCATTTAATTACTTATAAAATGTAGAAATTGGAGACTGTGGTAATTGACTAAGTAAAAACCGAGAGAGACTCACCCCAAATTTGTTTTAACCAAGTAATAACTTTTTTAAATGATTAAAAAGGTAATAATGTAAATGGTTTTAGAGTTACTACTGCATTAAGAAGGCATTGATATTGTTCTCTGGCTGCTGATTTGACAATTTTCTTGATAAGCCCTGTATCAAGTTTGTTTAATTATTTATTAGCTAACCTTTTTCAAATTCTGCCTAAAAAAAATTCAAACGTTTGTGCTGGTACCAACATACAAAACTATCTGTACTTTGCATAAAAACGTTACTGTAGCTTTTTCATTCAGATTCTCTCATAAATTAACTTCTGTGCTACT
>NW_020438957.1:42502-51910 GCF_000699045.2 Agrilus planipennis
CAGTATTTTAGTTTTACTTTTATTTATTTTCATACAGTACTGATCTGTCAGTACCGCTTCCATTTTATTTAAAGCTATCTCTAGGTCCTCCTTGCTAGATGCTAATACTGCTATATCATCTGCAAATCTAAGCATACTAATCTTTTGCCCTTGCACGTCTATCCCTACAGTTGTACTGTCTTTAATGATGTTGATGGCGTCTTCTTTATTATTAACAAACGTAAAATTTCGAAACCTTTAATTTGATATGTGGTTCATGCACCTTATACCTACGCAATCCCTACGGCTGAATGATTTTAATGTATTTGTCTGTGGTCTATATTTTCAAACACGCTGTATATGTTTCGATTCGTTTCGAGTCTGATATATCTAACACGCTCCGCGTACGTTAACGGCTGATTTATTTGCGAAGACACAATCTTGATTTAGAATCGCTGAAGATCCACTCGATTTATTTATTCCCTCCCGGGTTGTTTATTTCTCGCCATTTAGTTAAAGAAAACAAGGTGACACGCTGTAAAACAGACGTCCTGATAAGCTTTATCGCTACTTGATCCGAGATTGGCCGTTGCTTTATAGTGTGCCACTTAACACACGGCCCATTGCGGACGTTTAAAAAGTTTCTAGAGTACTTTAATTGAAAATGCCGCAGAAATAGAGCGGCTCTGATCTTCTACAAAGATATATTGCCAACTGGTTAATTTTTCAGATCGCGAACGTTCATTCAATCGCTCGCTTCACTTGACGGAAATTGCTAACTAGGTACCTATACCTGCAGGAAAAGAAATAGGTACTAAACGACCTAAGACGAGAAAAACATTTGAAAGTATTTTACATATGAATGAAAATCGCATTGATACAGTCAAAAAATTAAACTGTACATAAGTAAACACCTATTCCCGCAAAAGAAAAACTAAAACTGTCTTCTGCCCTACGCACCAGTTTTGCACTAAAGTGCAGATCAGTGCGCTGCCCTCTTACCAATATTAGTAATAGCTTCTCTTTTTTTAACAGATATTTTCTGAAATCCACAGTTTAGTGTTGTATTGTATAGTCATAACAAATGTTCATTTTATAGGTGACTTCAGCACACAACAAATAAAAAACGCAAATAGAAGAGGATAATATTCTTTTGTAAAATTGACTATCTACCTGAATTGCGATGGTATAAATGCAATTATATGGACGATTTCGAATGCAACTTGTTGGTTAAATGTATCATTTGACATAGACATTTTTCATCAAAGCTTTTTTATTTTTCATCTAGCATTAGAAATCGATTTAAACGAAATTTTAATCATTCTTCAGTTTAAAGAACACACAAATATTTGCGTAATTTTATGGTAAGTGAAACTGCGGCAAAGACAGGCCACTTTTTAAGAAATTACACGCATTAAATAGGTAGTTGTTTTTACTTTTTGTTTATGAATTCGTAGGAAACAACGATTTGCTTCGGATATTGATGACAAACTCGTGACGTTTAGGTATTTCAAAAATTGTTGATTTCAATGAATAAAACAAAACAAAAACTTGTAAATGTTTACGAACAGAAATATTTTCAGTTAATATCTTGTTCTTGCGAATTAATTTCGTGGGAATAACAATTAAAGTGGGCGCAGCCTTTTCAGCGAAAGGTGCGATGAAATTTATAGTTAAAAAATGTACCTACTACCTATTAAGGTGCTAATTGTTATGTGCTATTGTTATTACGTTTACGTTAAAGAAAGTGCGGTTACAATTCATCACAAATTTTTGAGAAACGAGAAAATTGAACTAAAAAATTTCACTTACATTATTAGAATGTAGCAGTATTTTTGTAACTTTCATTGTAATGTCCTTAATTAACCTGCAACAAAAGAAATAAAATTGTTATTGAGAATAATCAGACGAATAAATAAAATATCACCTTGTCAACTACAACAACAATAGAAAAAGAAAAATGGAAAGTTTATTTATGATATTAGTAGGATAAAAACAAACAATTTTATACCGTCAACGTTTTGTCTGAATATGAGGCTTCCTCAGGGCGATTTTAATGTTGCTTTTAACCTCTTTCAATTATTTCCAAGATCCGAAGATTATGAATAAGGAAATAATATGTGGGTCTAACTATTTCTCATGTGCCTATATAAGGCTGACTGTCTACGAAGTCGATCAGGCAGAAGACGGAACGACAAGTTAGGTGATGAAGATTGTAATTAATGATTACAATTACGACCCGGTATGATACGACGGACGATGCAAGTACGGTGAAAATCTCTAATCTGTATTAACGGATGTACAACGGAAACTGCATGAAAATTCTTTTCATGAACTTGAAACTGTCATCATAACTGGAACGTTCACCTACACATATAAAAGCTCCTTTATCTCAATTATTTTCAATGTACGGATGCACCCAAAAGCTCAGCGTGGTTGGTCCATCAACATCGTTTCAGTAGTCGTATTTACGATCCGATCCGGATTGCTCACTATTAATCGTGTTCACAACCGCCCGATCAGTTTGGTCGGATTCGTGGACAACCGGCCTTAGTTCGCACACCTAATTTCATTCAAGGATCATTAAAATTTCCATTAGGGAATGCTTTAATAAATTAACCTATCTATTTAGAGATAGTTCCCGCGATTTCGTTGGTAACTATTACATTTCAGAACACCAATTTATTTGTTAAACGGGAAAAGTAGCTTTTTAGTGAACGTCAGGTAATAGCTGTATACACTCCATTACCTCATCCCATTTAAAGGAAATTCCTAGGTAAGGTTGCACTATGAAAATTAATTGAAAGAGGTAACCGCCTATTTGAGTAACATCATTAGGCTAACCAACTGCCAAATAAGGATAAAATAGTTTATTGCCAGCATATTGCATTGAATCCGAAGAGAGGTTTACAGTAATAGGACGTAACTGAAAACCACAGCAATTTAAAATATTTTTAATTTCGCTAACAGTACTTAACTAAACTGAATCTTTATTAAAAAGAGTAGCCAACAAGTTCAAAGTTAACACCCGCATCCAATGTTCTGTAAATAGATTGTCAATATATAACAAAATTTTATTTTGGGCCATAATCGTTCAACATAATTTAATGTGAAATCTAAAATAACGTTCATTCATTTGTGGAACAATCAGAGCTAAAAGGGGTGAAAAAACTTTATTCATGCAAAAAAAACGTTTCGCCACTATGTTTGGAGTTTTATCAAGGATAGTTTTCTACAACCCTAAGATGTTTATTCCAAACTTGCAGAAAGTGGCTTGGTTTTTTGTTGATTATTGTTTTACTATTACTATAAGGGGAAGAAGTGGAATTCAAGTTTATTATTTTAGTATTTATAATGCCAAAATTATTATTTGAAATTATNGGCCTAAATAAGAATTTACGGATGTTACGTAAAAAACAACAGTAACTTCAAAAATATTTTGTGCCTTATATAGAAACTTTATAAGTAAAAGAGAAGTGTCTAGGAAAAAAAAGATAAGTTGATACACGCTTTTAAATGAATATATATATATATATATATATATACTATATGCATTGGTTTCATACATGTACATCATTAACAAATAAAGTTGTTTTTGTTAAATTATGAAAAAACACTATTTCCATGATTAAATAAAACCACTGGGAAAACGAAAATAACCTAAATTGTTGAACTAAATGACAAGCTTACAGAAACCGCTTTTATTGGAATCGCTTCTAACCCAACCTTTTCAGGTCATTTGTAGTTGCCCAGAGCTTTATTGTCATATTATTGTAATCAAGAAATCAGTGAAACGAAAATAACATAAACATCTGCAGGTTACGCCTTATGTTATACTTACATTATTTAACAAATGATGCTGTTTTTGTCAAATTTAACTGCACGAATAGTTTCTGTAGTGCTTTCATGATAGAGAGCTTTCACCGTTAAAACTGTACCAAACTTAGTGCAGCCAAAATATAGTCAACAAATTTACTGGATAATAGATTAATAAAAATAATAAAAATAAAATTACATTTATTAAAATGAATTGAAGGAAATTACCGTCGAAATACTCAAATATAAATAAACTAACACGTAAATGGCAAAATTTAGAAAATTTACCTGGAAAACAAATACTTTAATGTAAAATTGAACTTTTGCTAAATTTGTTAAATTTATTTATAAACATACAAAGACGTAACCTAATAAAAACCTAGATATTAAGAGATAAAGCCGAAAATGATTTGAATGTAAATTGTTTCTGCTTAAAGAAAACTACAACGGTTAATTTTGACGGTCCTTAGCCTGCTTTTTCGTTTACATACAATTTATTAGCACCTCAATAATTGCTTTAACGCAATTAATTTAATTACTTTATTGAGCCATCAGCTAATTGTGTTAAATAAAATTTATTTTTCTGTACAAACACTTGCGCGTACTTATTGCAACAAATGTAATTACACCTTTCTTTAGTAACCTAATCGCTAATTACTAGAATTAGTGATCGTTACTTATGAGGTCTACGATCGCGCCGGCATGGTCATATTCACATCGTTACATGCATTAAATATCTGTTAGTAAGTACGATAACAGTCTGCGCTTAAATTCTTACTTGACAAGTCATTATATCGAGATCATAAATAATGTCGAATCGCTTATTTTGTTTTCAACTGATATTGTTTATTAACCCTATTCTTGTATCTCGAATAGCACACGTTACAAGTTGGAAAAATGAAAGAAAATGTAACAGTAAGTATACTTCATCCAGTGTAAATAAATTGTTATTATACTTCATTTACTTTCTCTAGTGATGTGCCCCTTCCAATGTCTGGGATGCGCGCTGGCAAAATCGTAGATAGGGAGAAAAAAGCTCATTATACTCCCGACTCTTGTTTGTTAAACATACTTCTTCATACAGTACCTGCCAAAAGTTTTGTTCAATCGTGAATAGTAGTGCGAGTCGAAAACAAGCGTTAAAGCCTTTAATATGTCTTCAAATATAAATAAACATCTCGTTGATATTTTCAGTAGTAATTGGTACCAATAACAGCACATTTGAGCATTGCAATTGTAGTGGATAAAATAGTCAATTTTTCCGTGCAGTACTGTACGGATTATACGCTCCTCACCGGTTAAGAGTTTGGCCGAGAGTTGTCTCCTTCCCTTTCTGGCGTAGTACTGTTCTTTTCTACTTTGCGCCGGTGACCTTCAGTTTGGTCACATCGCTACAGAAAGTAAACGAAGTATACATATATGTAGCTTTACATTTTGTAGAAGATTATGGAGGACAAAGTAGTCGCTCAACGGAAGACAAAGTCAAAGAGTATTAGAATCCATATTGTTCACCAAACGAAATACAATTAACGACAATACTAATACAATAAGTTCTGGCAGCCATTTTAATAAAAAAAGAGTATTCTTTTCTTCGAGATGACTTTAGATAATTATGAGCCACACTGTATATACGAAGCTATAAAATTTGATTCCATTATTCATTCATTCAGCACAAAACACTCGTTTTCGCTTTACAACGCTTGGTAGGCAGCATTTAAAATTTCCTTTATGTAACATTTGTGTTTTCGAAAATTTAAATGCAACTGAATGAGTCAAAAATACAAACCAAACTGTTAATACCGTCAGTTGATTTTAGTTAAAAGGTCTGTTGGTGCGAGGGATATTGCGAGATTTATTCTGACAATGATTTGGGTTCAGATTTATAACTCTAGTTGATCTGATGCATTAGTAGTATTGTTGAAAAATCAGTTACGCATTATTGATATCAAGAATCGATTTGTGAACTTAGGTAGTCAGCGAGGGGTTAATAATTTTATTTGGTAATTAAAACCTCCATTTTTGAAAACAATAATTTACAATCCCAATCGTAAAAATTGCAACAGTATCTTCCTAAATAGGAGAAACGGGAAACAGGGAGTAGATGAATTTTAGACGAGGAAGGTACACCCATATTAGTCAGTAGTTCATGGCTTATTAATTTTTTTTTTCCACAAAAATAATCATACTGAATTGTGCTTGTACTTTAGTAATAATATTGAAGTGTTCAAAATAATGAGACTGATGGCATATGATAGAATACATAAAATATTGCAGATCGTACATATTCAAGTGATTATTACTTTCATTGCAGTAGAAAAAATACTGCAGTATCTGGAAGTTTTCAAAAATTAAGCACTTCAAGAGACAGACAAAAAATTTTCTTTATTTTCCCCCTTAGATCCGACTTTGATTTCAGCAAGAAGTCCAAAAAGCTCAAGGTAGTACCCTTTTAAATGAACTTGTACCGTCGTTAGGGTTTTCCCGAACGAACAGAAGTAATACTGAGAGTAATTTCCTAACTTCGCTGAAATCCATTTCCCATTACATTCTTCATTAAATTATACAATCGGTTTATTTTGTATTGTATAACGTATTACTTTATTATTTTTCTGCTTTAATAGTAAAGCATTGGTTTTATTTTGTTTCAGGTATGATATTTTTTGCTTCGAAGGCATCACCTTTCGAACTTGGTGTGATTTTCATTTTGAAATAACGTGATAGATAGAGGTTATCGAACGCTGTCGACACATGTATTGGTGAGTGATCAGCATTTTAATTTGTGCATATAATTGTAGTACGATTTTGATTGAGTAGCACTCATCGGTTTGCATACTTACGCATATGGAGTCATATACCTCCATCGACTATATAATTTGATATCGTATGCAATGTTTGTATTTTCTAATATATTTCACAGCAAACTGAAGTGCACTGGATAAAATTACGAAGAATTTTGATTTCGTATTCTATTTTGCCACGTCGTTATTATCTCTGGTTCGGACGTATTTACAATAAAGCAAATTCTTTATTGTTTGAGAATTTTCGATACGTGTAATACATGAATCCAAATAAAAGCAAAACAGAAATACTGGTATGCAAACGAAGAAACAGTGGGGAATGAATGAATAGCAGGTTAATTTTGTAAATTCGGAAAAGATTGTTAAAGGTAAATAAATAAAAAAAAAAAACAGGCGAGATAGATTGGTAGGATACGTTCTTAGGAATAAGAGGTTAGTTGGAGACATATTCGAAGTAGAAACAGGAGTTAGGAGGAGTAGAGGTAGACCTAGATTAAATTATTGTTCGGAAATAGTTAACGATGTAGATGTTCTAGTTTTCGGGATATTCGAAGATTAGTTCAGGATAGGAAAAAAGTAGAGGTGCGAGTCCAACAAATCTTAGGACTAGTTAGTTAGAGATATATTAGAAGCACAAACAGGAGTTAGAAGAGTAGAGGTAGACCTAGATTAGATTACTGTTCGGAAATACTTAACGATGTCAGATGTTCTAGTTTTCGGGAAATTCGGAGATTAGCTCAGGATAAGAAAAAGGTAGAGGTGCAAGTCCAACCAGTCTTAGGACTAGTTAGTTAGAGACATATTAGAAGCAGAAACAGGAGTTAGGAGAAGCAGAAGTGGACCTACATTAGATTACTGTTCGAAAATAGTTAACATTGTGGGACGTTCTAGGTTTCGGGAAATTTGAAGATTAGTTCAGGATAGGAAAAAAGTAGATGTGTAAATCCAACCAGTCTTAGGACTAACAGCCTTGCGATGACGAATAATAATACTATGAATCGCTTGACATCGAAATAACCCTGGAATAATTTCTATGTTCACGTATTAATGTAACGATACCAGATGATGTCATTAAATTATTGGTTATTTAATATCATACATATATGGAAATCAGTTTGTAAATAATGAAAATGAGAAACTGATACGAATAATAAATTGTTAAAATAATTGGAACTGGGATGGCCCAACAAGAATATGAATCATTATATTCTGCAGTCTTGCAGACACTGAAATAATCATCAGAAAACGGTGTCAAGTTTATATAATGTGGCTGTTTTACTTTCTTCGAGTTTCATTTGTTCTTAATCGAACAATTCTGAAAACCAGTTATGTACATGTTTAAATTCATCCTTTGAAACGAGCTGAGGAGATGTGACCGTAATACGACCTACAAAATTTCACTTTCTTTCAGCCAGATGTAATAAGGAATTACGTTATTTAAATGCAGTACATGACACTGCTAAACTTTTCGTGTATCGAATGTTGTGTCGTCTTATTCGTTTATTTATTTCTAGATTCGTATAATCTTTTTACAGAATTGTGTAATTCGACATTGCTGTTGTTTAGGTACCTACTGTGTTTAAGTTAAATTTATTCCACTAGTCCGTTGCTTTGTAAGCGAAAATAATAAAAATAACAATTTGAACACGAATTTGTAAAAATAAAATCCCAGCAGAAATAAATTTACTAGCTATTTTAGTTGATGTCGCAATTAAATTGTAATAATTGAGAAACTTGAATTAATTTTTAAAAAAAAATGTCAAAGTTTAGTTTTCTCCGTGTAATGATCATTAAAATTTGCTTAAATTCTTTAATAAACATATCCTCAAATGGAGAATATTTGTAATAACCTATTTGAATTGACATTTTCAAGTACATAAATGTAACAAACCAACGCATATGAAAATTAATAATAAGAAACGCTATCTGTTTGATAAAATTTTTAGTAGGAGCTATCCCTATAAACAGCGCAATAAAAATTAATTTTTATGTCTGACGTAGGATTATTCTATTTTAGAAAAACGAACAAAAGATAAAATATTGCGGTTGTAAATTCGTTAACTGATTTGTGAAACGCAATTGGTGTGCTAATAATTTCTACTTATCTGCAGTTTTATTATACAAAAAATACTGAATACGAACTTGAGCGATCAATATATAGTTTTTTGAATCGTAAATTATGTTAACATGTATAAAGTTATAGGTCAAATATCTAAACAAACAACCTACGGTACCTATTTTATGGATACGAATAATTTGTAATTTTGAATCTTCAGGTATTGCAATTTCGTAGTGCAGAAATAACAATAACTGAAATACAAAATTTCCTTTTTTACGTGGTGAAATGACCTGATAATTTAAAGTAAAATAGCTGCAAATTTTGAATACAATGTTCACCATCCACTTAGCTGGCCTTTTTCAGGCGATATGGTTCCTATAGTTGCAACGTTTGAAATTGGTATAGTCCGCAATAAAATTGTTGCATTTATTTTTTGACGTGACAACGTCTTATAATTCGATAGAGCCGGCTGCACGCACGAAAAAAAACCTTAACTCATGCGGCGTTACCTCGCTCTGAGGCGTTCCACTTAAGGCTTGAAGTGCAAGCAAGAGCGCGGAACGAGCGACAAAGAGGCACAATCGGCCTCCGCGTTCAGCAGCGTTCGACATCTGTCTCTCTCCTACTTGAGTGAGCGATGCGTCCGCGTGGACAGCTGCTATACAATAATACATTTCCATTTACCTCCTTCTCTATATCCATACAAAATATCTATCAAACAAATAAAATTAAAATTTTCTTTTGAAAAATGAAACC
>NW_020438957.1:52629-53808 GCF_000699045.2 Agrilus planipennis
CTTGTGCTTCTCTAATGGGGATCAGAAGTTAAATGTCAAACTGATTGTGAATTCTGTGAATTTACAGGTAGCTTCGACGTTTCGATTATTTTGCATATTGAATGAAAGGATGATGCCGCTTGAGCTTCCCAAGACATTAATAAAATAAATTATACCAAATAATCGTAATAATAATAACGTAAGAATGGAACGTTAGATATGTGTGAGTGCAATAATGAATTTAAAAGAAGAAAACCAATTTTTGCCGATGAATAACAATAGGTTTCGTGAAGAAGACTCTCACGAGCCGACAGGCAATGACCGCGCTATCGAGTAGGGTCTGCTTAGAAGTTCTCTCGTAACTCAGCACCTTAGTTTTGCATCTTCCTACCGTTTAAACTACACCTGAATTGTGCAATACTAATTAGACTTACAATACTGTTGGCTGTTTTCGCTGTTTTTGTTTTGTTCCTGCAAGAACGGTTTTTTAATTCATTACATCTTTTCTTTTTAGCCTGTGAACAGTATACACTGGCTTCATATTCCATAAGCAACCCCAAAACTCCTGAAACAGTTATAAAAAACGCTGTTGGATCTAAGATATGAAACCATTTTTAGGGTTCCGTACGTCCGTATGAAAAACGGAATTTTGAAATCTGCCCTACTTATCTCAGAAACTACTGAACCTAAAATTTTGAAAACAATACGGAAAATAGTTCTTTACTTACCCGAGATAAAAATGTTCAGTGTCTCAGAGTCTCTGAAAGCGAGACTCGAGTATCCGTCTCTCATCGTGTCTCTCTGTTGTCGCTGAGAGAGACTGTCGAGAGACTGTCAAAAAAACTGTTTAGCGCCTCTGAACGAGAGACTCGAGTCGCTCATAGAGAGATCCTTATTTCGTATCCAGTCTCTGAACGAGAGACTCGAATCTTTGAACGAGAGACTCGAATCTCTCAATAAGTGGTGTCTCGATAGACATGGTTAAAATTTTCAGTCCAACATATTTCAGAGATCCCAGTCTTTTTACGAGAGACTCGAGTCTCTCAATTTTTCAGTTTTATTCATTCAGTCTCTCTGTGAGAGAGTCGAGTCTCTGAATTAACAATTTTATCGTTCGAGTCTCTCATACAGAGACTGTGAGAGATCCATAAAAACACCTAGGCAATAACTGAGAGACTGTGAAAGACTGTGAGAGACGCT
>NW_020438957.1:55000-78559 GCF_000699045.2 Agrilus planipennis
CTTGTGCTTCTCTAATGGGGATCAGAAGTTAAATGTCAAACTGATTGTGAATTCTGTGAATTTACAGGTAGCTTCGACGTTTCGATTATTTTGCATATTGAATGAAAGGATGATGCCGCTTGAGCTTCCCAAGACATTAATAAAATAAATTATACCAAATAATCGTAATAATAATAACGTAAGAATGGAACGTTAGATATGTGTGAGTGCAATAATGAATTTAAAAGAAGAAAACCAATTTTTGCCGATGAATAACAATAGGTTTCGTGAAGAAGACTCTCACGAGCCGACAGGCAATGACCGCGCTATCGAGTAGGGTCTGCTTAGAAGTTCTCTCGTAACTCAGCACCTTAGTTTTGCATCTTCCTACCGTTTAAACTACACCTGAATTGTGCAATACTAATTAGACTTACAATACTGTTGGCTGTTTTCGCTGTTTTTGTTTTGTTCCTGCAAGAACGGTTTTTTAATTCATTACATCTTTTCTTTTTAGCCTGTGAACAGTATACACTGGCTTCATATTCCATAAGCAACCCCAAAACTCCTGAAACAGTTATAAAAAACGCTGTTGGATCTAAGATATGAAACCATTTTTAGGGTTCCGTACGTCCGTATGAAAAACGGAATTTTGAAATCTGCCCTACTTATCTCAGAAACTACTGAACCTAAAATTTTGAAAACAATACGGAAAATAGTTCTTTACTTACCCGAGATAAAAATGTTCAGTGTCTCAGAGTCTCTGAAAGCGAGACTCGAGTATCCGTCTCTCATCGAGTCTCTCTGTTGTCGCTGAGAGAGACTGTCGAGAGACTGTCAAAAAAACTGTTTAGCGTCTCTGAACGAGAGACTCGAATCTTTGAACGAGAGACTCCAATCTCTCAATAAGTGGTGTCTCGATAGACATGGTTAAAATTTTCTAAGTCCAACATATTTCAGAGATCCCAGTCTTTTTACGAGAGACTCGAGTCTCTCAATTTTTCAGTTTTATTCAATCAATTCAATTTTATCGTTCGAGTCTCTCATATGAAGACTGTGAGAGATCCATAAAAACACCTCGGCAATAACTGAGAGACTGTGAATGACTGTGAGAGACGCTGAAAGACTCTGAGAGACTGAAGAGAGACTGTAAATTTTTGTCTAGAGTATAGATTACAGGAAAATTAATAAAAACACATATTATCTGAACATAAAATGGTAGTATAAAAAACCGGACTCTTATAAGATTACTCGTGTGTCTGTCTCTCCATTTTCTTCTAATTTTGTGACTTGTAAAATAGTTGTATAAAAATAATAGCTATAGGCTTACAATAATGAATTTAGTACATCAATTAATATAAAATCTATTAAATCAAAAAAGTGCGTTTTATCATAAAAATAAAAGTATTACTTGAAGATAACTGTGATAATCATTAACGAAAATAAATATCAAGTGTTGTTGTAGATGTAGATATTATCAAGACAGATTTTTTATAACATTGTCTCATGTTTTTATACATTGTGAGGTAAATTCTATCAGTTTAGCTGTTTTTGGAGACTTTACTTATATCTTCAAAAAGGAATTCCTATTAACAGTAAAAAGTTATAAGCCTGAAATTCAAACTTAAAAGCCCAAATCCTTTTTTGTTGTCCTTTTTATTTCAACAAGGCGGTCTCTTCCGTTTACTTGGAGTTTTTTTAAAACTCAATAACCAGGAACGTCGTAGCTAATCATAAGAGGAGTTTTATCACTATTTTTGATAGTACTCTCTAACAATTAATCAGTTGATTTTCATTAATTTACTTTACTAATCTTCTCAGTGATAATAGCAGTGCTACAAATTAGTTGAAATTATCAAAAAATAAATAATTATAAATTCAGAAGTAGGTATAAAATCGACCCGGAAGGCAGTTATAGAGCTGGGGTTGCAACGTAGAGAAGTAAATATTAGGAAGGGAGTCAGACAGGGATGCACACTGTCACCGCTACTTTTTAATCTGTACATCGAAGACGCGATCAACATCATTAAAGACAGTACAACTGTAGGGATAGATATACAGGGGCAAAAGATTAGTATGCTTAGATTTGCAGATGATATAGCAGTATGAGCATCTAGCAAGGAGGAGTTAGAGACAGCTTTAAATAAAATGGAAGCGGAATGAAAATAAACAAAAGTAAACCAAAAATACTGGTATGCAAGGGAAAGAAAGGTAGGGAAGGAGCGAATATAAAGATAGGGGCCGAAAAATTAGATGAAGTGGCTGATTTTAGGTACCTAGGAAGTCAGATAAGTCAGGACGGAAGGAGTAGTAGGGATATAAAGCAGAGGATAGCGCAGGGTCGAGTCGATTTTAATAAAAAGAAGTCAGTTCTTTGCTCGCGAATAATTAATTTAGAAATTCGGAAAAGATTGTTAATGGTGTATGTTTGGAGCACGGCACTGTACGGGTGCGAAACTTGGACAGTGGGTGCTGCGGAAAAGAAAAGGTTAAAAGCATTCGAAATGTGGTGTTACAGGCGAATGATAAGGATACCGTGGATAGTGAAGGTTAGAAATGAAGAGCTATTAAAAAGAATAGGAGAACAGAGAACTCTATAGAAGTCAATAACAAATAGGCGAGATAGGTTGGCAGGACACCATCTTAGACATGAAAGTCTAGTCAGAGACATATTAGAAGCAGAAACAGTAGTTAGGAAAGGTAGAGATAGATCTAGATAAGATTACTGTTTGCAAATAGTTAAGTATATTATGGGTTGTTCTAGTTTTAGGGAAATGCGAAGATTAACTCAGAATAGGAAAGTGTGCATGTCCAATCAGTTTTAAGACTGACGACTTTATAATGATGACAACAACTTTAGTGACAAAAGATAATATTCTAAATTGCAAAATCCAGAATAGGTGACGAAGAATGTCAAAGTAGTTCTTAACGATAGTGACGTTTGGTTCGTTTATACATGAGTTGAAACTGTTGATTGACAGTGAAGCATTTTGATCACTGCTTTTCCAGTTAAAAATAATTAACTTATTGTGGATAGCAACTGATTTCGCAGCGACTGTTTATCTCACTAGCAAGATAAGTCAACTTTTCACTGTTTTATTTTGAGATTGTAGAATGAGGCGGTTAATTGGGTATCGTCTTTTTTGGGATAGCACCGAGAAGTTCCCATCGAACTGCATCGATCGCTAATCGTTTCGAATTTCACAGGCTCATTACCGGTACGTAATTGTCCACCTATTGCTAAACAAAACACGATTTTCTTCGTTACATTTGAATATATACGTACATCTACCTATATGTAAGTTTGCAAATAGATACACACGTACACACGGTAGGTACCTAGGTAACTGAGTATATTTGCGTAGTTGCCATTCCGTTCCGATCATTTGTTAGTTCTAGGAAGGTAATTGCAAGTCGTGCCGCCAGCGTATGAATTATTCGTGTACGAGCCAGTTCTTATAATTTAATTGCTGATTGAGTACAATGAAAGCTACTCGTGACTATCAGCCCGTTCTGTCAGGTAAATCTTTTCAGCTTAAAACGGTACCCTGTGGGCTCCATGATCTCTCTAGTTTTGTTTCGCGTTTAAAGGCCAACCCGCACTATGACGAACGGAGGAACGAAGTGAAGTAGAAGAAATCTGATTCAACTCGTACTTGACAATAAATCAAAAGAATAAAGTCCTTATTAATCAACGAACTAAAGAGTATTCATTAGAGATTCGCAAAATGGATTTTTAAAAGTATTTAANTGTTGCATCTTTACAATACTATAGGTTTATTTTATTTTGCATACTAATTTTATTATTGTCGGAAATTTTAAGTATTATTTTCTATTTGTATACAAATTCAATTCTATTATTCATTTTATTATTTAGCTACAATTTTCAGGTATATATTATTTATCAAATGCAAACAGTAATCTCAGTATTTTTGAACCATAAATTTTATAATGTATTCTACTATCTTATTGTAACATTTCTTCCTTTTGTAAAGTCACGTTCGCTATATTACTGTAGTTTCCAAATTTAAATTCACGTATTTTGTCTGTACCTGAAATGGGGTATTGACCTGACTGACAGGGTCGCCTTGCACCCTCAATGTTATTGTTAACGCCCACTGGCGAAACTATTTAAGTAATTAATAATACACATTTTGGAGAGTATCGAACACAGTATCGAATCAGTATCGATATCAGTATCAACATAGCAATAATTATCAATTCACATTCATGCTCAATCATAGAGCCTACTTTATACTATTACATTTAATTTTATTCATTTTAGTTTATTTTAATTCTAAGTTAAGTTAAGTGTTGACTATTAAATATTTAAAACAACAATCGTTATCATTTACATAAAATAGTTTGCTCGCAATTTATGTGGCGTGTAAAGTGAGAGATTCGCAAAATGGATTTTTAAAAGTATTTAAATATAAAATGTAAAATATGGACTTTCAAAATACTTTTTGAAGTGAAACTTCTTTACGCACGCTAGGGTAAGTTCGTTTCATGCGAGTTGCTATGTAACGAAATCATGCAACGGATGTCCCCTCTCTACTCGGCCACGTAGTCTAGTTCGTAGTGGGGATCGCTTGAGCCGTGAGCGCGCTTCAATGCAACGTTCGTTACAGGTAACTCCGGCATGTATAGTGTAAAATTTAAATTCATAGTGTACAAATAATACCATTAAACCAATTCCTTAACCCCTATCCTGGTATGTTTGTGTGTTTGAAGAAGTTTCACTTCAGTAGCATGTTGTATAATTACACGTTGTACTTTCTTTTTTTAAATAAGTAAATTTTGTAGTAGGTAGATACCTATTTCATTTTCTACATTTACTTATGCACAAAATATTTTTTAAGAAAACCTTATTTTTTTAAATATTAGTGTTTTTCTAGACCAATAGTGGTGTTTGCACTATATCACCAGCTACGAAGATCGAGTATGATTTATATTTTTCTGTTTGAAGCGATTGAGATATAGTTTTTCTATCTTTATGGTGAGTTTTAAGTTCAGCAACAAATAATTCTTCTGTATGCTTCCTTACCTTTGTCGCCGTTTTAATTAGAATAAGACACTGATGCCAAAATAGTTGGTTTAGCGTGAAAGATCAAAACCAAAATAGGGTTGCAAATAATTTTATTGATGTAAAATCAACATCAATCATTTTATATCGAAATATTTACAACCTCATTTTGTTTCCGATCTTTTACTCATTTTAATAGAGAAGGAAATGGAATCCATAGTTTCTTTAGCTTTGGGTTGATCTAATCTAAGTGCAGTTTTTCGAATAGCAGAATATCTTGTTGTTTTCAGTTTTATACAGTTGGCGTATATCAGTTCTATGTTGTTTTGTGGGCTGCGCAAAAAGCACAAATTAACTTTAGCAGGAAAATTCGACAAACTCGGAAATTGTTTTTGCTGGGAAGCCATTATTAAAAGACACAACCATGTTGAATTATAATGGCTGTTTTATAGATTTAAAAGCATAAATCTTGTAATTAACAATATTTTTTGCTGTAATGTTTTCCTGCTACTGCTAGCTATAATCAAATTTTGGTGACATATAGCTTTCTATATGAACAATATACATTCTAAGATGAGATTTCTTTTTCAAAGGGTGAAAATATGCGTTTAATAACCTTATACGTGGGAGGCTTTCCGTTTAGAGCTTTGACTCCACGCTATTCTTTTAGCGATATCAATATTCGCTGTACACATACGTGTAAAATGTCATACTTACGTCCTTCCAAGAAAGTGTTTACGAACAATAAAGAAAGAAACTTGGTTGTTTTAACCAACCAACAAAGTAACTGATAAAATGGCATGTACTTTTCATGTATTTATATTCGTATCCGTTCTAACTCTCCATCTAGATTCTAGATTGTCAGCTATGTATAAATCCACACATTTCAATATTACTCTTATGACACATTCGTCACAAGGCAAAATGTACCTAATAATGGTAACAAGCTTCTTGGGACTAACAAGAAGGTATTTGCAGAATAAACACGTACATGTAAGTGCATATGCAAGCAGTTATCTTATACTTACTGTTAATGTATCATTACAACGTAACGTTCTACATATCTAAATTTTGCGTAAATGTGTAGGCTTGTAATCAGCGGCGGCTGGTGGAGCTGCAGAGCTGCCATCTATCCGATAAATTATATATGTACCTTTACCACCTAATTACTAAAAATTCATACAATAATTTAGTTTAACCACATATCCGACGTTAATGTATTTATGCAAAATGGTCTTCGACTAAATAGCAAACCAAGTCAGAATCCTTGCTCTAATACGTCGCGGTATCCTATAAAATAGTGAACTTCTAATATGTTTCTGACCAGCTCTTCATGCATAAGAAGGTATCATATCTATTTCTTATTGACTTCCATAGAGTCCTCCGTTCTCCTACCCTTTCTAAGGCCTCTACATTTCTAACCTTCGCCATCCACAGTATCATTATCATTCGCCTATAACACCATATTTCAAACGCTTCTAACCTTTTGTTTTCCGCCACGCCCTTCGTCCATGTTTCGCACCGATACAGCGCCGTACTGCAGACAGACACCTTTAAAAATATTTTTCAAATTTTTAAATTAATGTTCGCGAGCACACAATCTATTTATTTTTATTGAAGCCTACTCCTCTTCTGCTTTATATCCTTTCTACTCCTTCTGTCCTGACTTATCTGACTTCACTTCTTCTAATTTTTCGTCTCCTATCTTTATATTCGCTCTTTCCCTGCTTTTTCTTCCTTTGCATACCAGTATTTTTGTTTTATTTTTATTTATTTTCATACTGTACTTTTTTGTCAATACCGCTTCCATTTTATTTAAAGCTAACTCTAACTCCTCCTTGCTAGACGTTAATACTGCTATAACATCTGCAAATCTAAGCATACTAATCTTTAGCCCCTGTATAACTAATTGATCTAATGATATTGACCGCGTCTTCGATGTATAAATAAAAAGTAGGGAAAAACTGAAACCTTTTTTATATGAATTTTGTAATTCAGTATCTATAAGAGCGGTCTCTCAGAATAAGTGAAGTTGGCTGTACAATTTCCTTCTGGGAAATATTTCATGTACATAACATTGATAGATTTTTCTAGTAACACCAAAATCAAATAAATTTTCAAAGAGGACTTAATTTAGTCGACATATAGAAATACCTGTAATGTTTGTTAAAAACCTATTATTAATCGTAAGTTAGGAATTGTTGAAGCACTGGTTATACAGACAGTGGTTTAACACTAATAAAGCCATAAATATGTATGGTTGTGTTATGTATAGCTATGTGTCTGTATAAAGAGGCGTTCATTTGGCCCAGAATTTATCTCACGAGAGCGATATAGTAGAATTTGCAATTCATCCAGCATTTATTTAAATTGTCTTGCATTATTGACTGCGGTACTATCGAGAGCGGCGAGCAGGAGACTATGTTGATGTCAAGGTAACGCTTCGGCGAAAGAGATAAAATTTCTGCTTCCCTGCTTACTTTTGATTTTATTTATGAGATAAAACGAAACCTTACGAGGCGGTTTTGAAATGTTCACTGTTCTTAGAATAAATAACCTGAGCGGATCACCAAACGATGATTACCCGAAAGTAGACGTTAAAAATTTTCTTATGGGACAAACAGCACCAAAATTTTTTTATTAGAGCAATCATAGTAAGACGTAGGTAGGTACATATTGACAGGAGGGTATGAATTGAATAGAAAAAATATGAGTATGCAAGGGTAGTGGTGAAAGTATTAGGACTAAAGCTACTGTAAACATTGGATATCTAGAAGTCAAATAACTCAAAACAAAACAAAGATAATGATGATGAGTAGTACTTATCAAACATCTTCCATTAATCTTCTTTTTTAATCTACACTAACAATAGCTTCCATGTCTGGCAGGTTCGACAAAAAGCTAATTAAAAGTTCGTGGGTAAATCCACATGTTAGTTTAACCAGTAGAGCACATACGAGGAGAGGGATGAAGGAGCTAATGTCTCACTCCTGGTTATATTTAAATATGAATAAAATTATATAATAGTCTGGAAAATACTATATGTAGTGCATTTCAGTTGACCTTTACAGTGTAATAAATTTTAATTTCTGAGAACTTTGCTGGAAGTGTCTCGTCAGTTCTGGAAGCACGTGAACAAAATTAATGCCATTTTGACCAAATAGACCACCGCATGTTTAAGTGAGACAACGTAATATACTTAATAGAGATCAGTTACGTATCTATTGCAAACTGAAAATTGGTAGGAAAATTTTAAACTTATATCGATATCCTTCGCCAGAAAGATTTTGTTGAATATTAATGAACCTACAATTACCTACTACTGAATATCTGCAGATGGCGCTTATTAGGCAATCTAAGGTTATTTTATTAGTCTGTCGAATAGGAAAAAATAGTAAAGCGTTTTTGTAATGAATGATGTGGTTGCATAAGTGGTTTTATTTCGAATGTTTGTTCGCTTCTGTGGTGGTGTATTATTAAACAAAGTTCACGTACCAATTTCATTAACAATACTGGTATAAGTGAAGGTAAACCTGATGTCTGCTACAAATAATAGATAGCAAACCAAGTAAACATCTTGTATAGTTTTTAACGGTTCAACACTGATAATTGATATTACAAACGATTAATGCGATGTTTGCGTTATGTGAAAGGAGATCACGTACTCAATCGTAAAATATTTTTTATTATACCTTTCCAATATTAAAGAGGTTTGCTTGTTATTAAACCCGCGAACAAGCACGCTTCCTTATGTGACCAATTTTATTAAATCGCCGTCCACGGAAAAGGTCAATTCCTTCCCCTGTTAAAACATTTCAATGTAAATTCCGTGCGGATCATTTTTACTCATAGTTTATTCATCATCAGGATGGTAAGGTTACGGTAGGAAAAGACGACAAGATCGAAGTGATTGTTTGAAGCGAGGCTGGTAGGAATCTGGTCTCAGAATTATCACAGTACGTCGGGATTTGGATTATTCTAATCCCAAAAAAAAAAAATGCAGCATGGCTGTTTCGTTGTTTCCAATTAATCTTTGATCTCTGGACTAGAATCTGGCTTCCAAATTATCCAGCACAAATCTTAATATGTATTTTAATTTCAAAATCTGAATGATGCTAATTTTATTGGAAGTTTCAATGTCCAACAGAGAGACAGACACTATAGGCTCGAGAATAGGATTCCGTAAAATTCATCGAAAATTTTACTAATACAAAAAAACGGAAAAGCCAAAATAAGATATAAGATTGACGTTTCTTCTAATTGTAAGAACGTTAACAAAATTATTGGGTTTAGAAACTGCCTTTGTTACCTTAGTTTCGTCGTGGTCGATTGGGTTTTCCCGATCAAAGCAACCGGCAAAACTTTTATTAAGGCTTGAGGTACCTAATCAACTGTAAATATGTAATTGCCCATTGTAAATGGCAGAGAGTGAAGAAATTCCGGACAGACTTGCACTTTTTTAAGATACAAACACATGCATGAATACGGACTTCCAACTTGCTTATTGGTCTATAGAAGAAGTCATTTTCTACAATCACTTAGGATGCGAAGCTGATCATCGACCAGTTTCTAGTAACTAAAACTTTTGCTACCTAATTGTCAAAAAACAATGTTTGAAATACAATGTAAACTTTTTGTAACGAATTTTTTAACGAAATTAGGCTTGATGCTTGAAGAAAGAGAGAAAGATTGTAATGTAGAACAACTCATTCTTCAATATTAAAGGTCTCTGTAATTGTACTTATGCGTTTTTCTTGCAGAAATCAAAACAAATTTTTAGAAAAAAGTAACTCCCCGTCAACCCTAAAATTAATTTTTGGTTAATTGGCTCGTGTGAAAGACACAAGTGCGGTGTTTAATTATTGTAAACTATGGTTAATAATGTCAATTTAATTCAAATTACCTAGGAACGTACACGAACATAATTGGTTCGTCCTGTTCAATTTAACTACAAACATTGAACTGCATATGTACATACGTACGTATATTTACAAACTTTCATAGTGCGCTTGCTAGTTGGTGATCCCTAACGGAAATCTCTATAAAACTATTAATTTTGTCGTTTTTGTCCATGCCTCTGGTAGTTTAATTTGTTACGTGGTGAAACCTAGTTTAGTGTTAATAATACGTGCGAGAGACCGACTAAAATCGCAATTCATTTTAATCTAGGTAATTAATTAAATAATTAATTAGAAAGTATTCAATCAAAAACTGAACGTAAATAATATTAAATAAACCCAAACTTTTGTTATATTTTTCAAGGATAAAAAGGAGTTTTGAAATCGAAAGGAAGAAGTATTATTTGCATTTTCTTCGAATTCATACAATCCTTGTGTTTCCTCCAAAAATTTGACTGTTTAAAGGGAAATGGTGAGGTTTCACTATGTATCTGTGAATAATAATTTGGTCAAAATTCATCGGAATAAAAACAAACCAGAAATTTTTACGGTTACTCCGAACCAAATGCTTTGAAAGCAGTCGAATTTGACGTGTAGTATTTTGTGTTATAAAAGATTTCAAGTCTAGAGAAAAGAAGTTCATCTTTTTTTATGTTTAGGTACGTTATCAAGCTCGAGGTATAGATCTTCTTTAGCATATCTAGGGTTGCCACCTTTTCAGGCTTTACATAAAGTATTTCTCGACTAAAAGGTTCAAAAAAAAGTACTCAACATAAAAATAAAGTATTTTACTTTTTGGTTTTTAAAAACATATTTTTTGTTACACCTAGCAGCCAGTAACAAATTGCTGTCGCTCTTAAACACATTAATAGTCTCTAAACAGCGAAAACAAAGATTTAAGTCAACTAAAAGTTCATTGTTAATTGGTTTTAATGAAACAAAATTACGATGTTTACTTAAGGCCTTAATTAAAGTATTTTTGCGTACTTTATGTGTCTTGTAAAATATAACATATGCACAGTCGAAATAGAGTACAATACTTAATAATAAAGTACGGGTGGCAACCCTAAGCATATCTAACATAAAACTAAGTTTGTTAAATTCAATTCCAAAACAGTTGCTGAACAAACGTCTTGCATTTTTTTATATTCAATACTACGCTAATTGCCTACCAAACATGATATTTATTGTTTAATATTCTGTGGTCATATGTAAATTGCTGCACACAAAATTTCTGTACACGTTCGTCTTCCTGTATGCAAGATTGCAAATTTGACTACACAAAAATTTCCTGTAAATGCGTTGCCGTTTGAGTTATTTTCGGTGCAAACGAATTATTTTAATAATTTTGCATTCTGCCGGCAAAAAATTGACATCATCGGCCCACAAGCTTAAAGTAATAAATATGCACGCAGAATGGTAGTGAACACATTATTAATGTGCCAATTTACAATTCTAATTTAGTTATGAAGAACATTGTACATACAACAACCAATTTGTAATGTAATAAATCATGAGTTCTTAAAAACTGAGTTATTATAAAAGTAAATTAATAATAAAAACAGCCATGAGATTATTAATGTAATCAAAACTTGGCGATATCAAAACTGTCAGAAGTACCTACACTTTATTGAATGCAAGTAACTTGTAAGAAACAATATCATATAGAAATTATTATTTACCCACGGCTATCGACTATTATGACACGTGCTCATAAATAACAACAGTAATTGTAAGATCATTTTATTTTTTACCGTTTATATCGACAGGAAAGTTGATTCGTACCTATAAAAGAACCACCCCTACGTCAAAAAGTTTGGAAAAAGGATGTATCAGTTAAATTAGTATCTCTAAGGAAGAGAAGCAAAAAGTTCCCTGTCGTTAATATTTTTCAGTGTTTTTGCTTAAACTACAAGTTTCTTTTACAGTTGAAAGGTAATGATATTATACAGGAGGTCCCAAGAAGGGCTGTAAAAGTACCAAATAAATATTGCCTGAGCCAGATCCAAAATAGAGTTGTAAAGTATTTTATTGACATAAAGCCAAAACCTACGCTTCGCCTCTAGTTAGAACGTTTTTTAAAGGTAGATTTCTAAAGTCTTAACAACTTTATCTTGAAAACGCCTCCTTATTGGAGGCGAGATGTCGGGGTAGATTTTGTATTAGTAAAATGATTTACAGATTTATCCTTTCTTTTGGCCATATTCAAATTTGTGAATGTAAATGTCTGACATATCAATAAGTAAGCTAAAAATTTTGAAAAAAAGTTTATCATCTATCATTTACGTCGCTTTGGATGAAATGTAATCAAACAGGTTGTAAAAACGAAAAGAACCTCGAAAATCGGAATCCTTCAATTGAAACATTATTTACGTATGTACATATTGTGCTAAGCCAATCCCATAAATAAGTTTTTCAAAATGTTGGAACTACAGCTAAATTTTTAGTGTAAATATTGGTTACACTACCTAGTTTGTTATTTACTGTAGTTTGTTGCTTCTGCTAGGTATAAAGTTCACCATTCGTTCAACGTTCAGCAAAAGGTGTTAAATCTATCAAAATTAATCAAAAATAGACCGAAGTGTATGGAAAGATATGCATAGATGTCAAAAATTTTGGAGACTTCGAAATGTTGAAATATCGGATGATGCGTCAAAAACCACTCGTTGAATCTCCCACGAAACATTGTTTGACTCTAAGCTAGTAAAATAAACATCTTTTTGGATCCAAAGCATTTGGCATTCATGCATGACTCTCCATAAACTGGTTTACTACTAATAGAGCTTTTAGTGTTCAAAAAAACCGAATAGCTTTGCAAAGTTAGCACCTGGGGAACTTATTACTAACAGCAACTAATCCAAGATGAAGCTTCCTGACAGTGGCTTTTTTAAGAGTGAGGCAAACAACAAAAAATTTTCACGCGGTTTTATCTCTTTTGAAAAATGGGCCGAGTACCCAACTTGGATCCGGTTCGCGGCAGATCCGTCACCTTTTTTAGGATCCGATCGGGTCAATTGGTAACTAAGATTGTTTTGGGATAAGTTGTTTGTCGTAATTTGTATAAATTATTGATTACTGTCTTAAACTGTTACAATTTCTGTCGCTTGTTGGTACATCAATTTTTTATTAATGATAACAAACCAGAAGTGCATAAAAAATACAAGACAATCGGAGAATGTCAGTTTTCAGAACAAATGCAATCCATTTATAAAGTCCTTCAACTTCTAGCCTCCAAACTGTATCATTTCTTGAAGCATCCTGCTAATCCTGAGAACATTTTTAGTTACATTGTGGGAATGTTTGCTTTAATTTGTTACACGAAACAGCAAATCAGTGTTATCAGTAGAAATTGCAGTCAGTAGATGTTTAAGTGCATTTGTTTAGTTATTTTAGAACTGGAAAAACATTTGCATTGCTGCTTATTAGGCGTGTTTACGTTGCTGAAAGGCTACTGTTTGTCTTTTATATAATATAACCGTTGTCATTTTTATTTTGCACCGATGATAATATAATCAAATGGAACACAGCCATTAATATATGTATGTACATACAAATATCTTGTATATTTACATGTTTTCTTTATTGTGTGTACTAATATACTTATACAAAAATATACAACTGCAGGTAGCCTGAAAAAACCTAATCACTAGCAATGATGATAGTTGTACACTTTGCGGCGAATGATAACAACAGTTGTTTTTCGAAGGTTATAATTACAAGTAGACATGCACCGACTTCACTTACATGCTTAAGTATATGTACAGATACGTACACAATGAGCCTTTGATAAAATTACTTATCTTGCTAATCGTCATCTTATTGTAAAACATTTCGAACGAAACTCACGTTGCAAGTTGCCGAGTGTTAGTAGGTACCTGGCGTTCGCGCTACAGAAAAGGTGCTTGGTTATCTTTTATACGTGAAAATTTGATAGTAACGATGTACTTGTTACACATTTGTAAATAGTTCGACATATTCTATAGTGATTTACGAATAAAACGCCTTAAAACTTGATAAAACTATTAACGGAAGAATCGGATTGTTATTCTGTGACGTCTTCTAGCACGTATCTGATATACTAGGTCTTCTAATTTGTTTATAACGGAAGAGGAACTAAATATAATGTACCTGAAGTTTCTTTTAGATGAACAGCCAAAAAAAGGGAAAGGTGTTACCGGAAGGTAATTTAATTTTGATATTTTATTTAAATTTCTAAATTTTAGATCTTAAAATGTTAGCTAATAGCTGCCTTTAAAAACATATACGTACTAATTTTCTTTAAAATATTAGTCCAGATTTTGAAATAGGATAAAGGCAGTTTTAATCTACCAAAAACATTTTGCATATTCAACATTTTCTAGTTGATTTCATGAAAGACAATTGGGTTTTCAAGATAATATCAGAGAAAAGGTTTACAATTTAGTAATCAAGCCATTTGTTCGCCCATGATCGAAATCCAAAGTAATCATTAGCAAAAGAATAATCATGGAATCCGAAATTATTAATCGGTTATAGCATTTAAATTCTTTACTCAAATATAAATAAACAAAATTTTCTTCTTCATACTATTAGTGAGATTAACTACTGAAAGTTGCTTTTAAGGTGGTGATAAACCCAAGCAATTTTCTTATTTAACGTTTACTTCAAGTCCATTACGTTTTTACCATTTTCTGAATCAACTGATTACGTTTAGTTTCTACTGTATTTATTTTCACTCAGTGGTCGTGGGCTGTAAATTAGTGACGATGTTTTACAACCTTTTAGAGTAACTTAAGTAATTACTTCAAAGTTATGATCCATCGTATTTCATAAAATTGGCGGCGTATTTTCTATTGTTTCTTATTTCTTGTTGTCTCAACTTAATGCTTGCTAATTCCAATGCATTATCCTATTGCTATTTCTATTCGTACGTTTTAAAAGACCATTAATAGTACCTACGATTTTAAGAGATAGTGTTTGATAATTTTAGATTGACTTACAATTATTTATACACTCATTGTATTATTTAAAAGCAAATTAAATTTCATTGGAGATAATATAACGGAAACGGATAACAATAATAGACAGTATTATACATTCCGATGCCGACAAAATTTTTGAGTTAGTTTATATGAAATTTAAAGCTATACATTCCGTTTCCATTTCATATCCTGTGAAAATATTCACACATGAAGTTACATTTCCTTTCCGTGTCAGTCGCCTACAGAAACAGTTTATATGAAATTGATTGCAAGTATACGTGGTTTGAGGTGAATTCAATGATTGCCGCTATTATTTTGAATGAGAAAAACCATTTGCTAAAAAAAAGGAGAAACCTTTAGACTCAATACAGGAAAAGGAAGAAATATTGATGAATGGATTTATTGATTTACTACACGTTATAAGGCAATGTGTATGATCTTGTGATTAGTAGCTAATTTTAACGAGCTCTCTATTAAATACCACCTTCACCAACGTCCTAAATTAATCATTAGGTCCCGTTCAAAAAATCGTTCAAAAAATTAACCAATCTGTAGCTTTTTGCCAACGGACTTTAGGGTGCATTGCAACAACTCTTAGATTGGATTTAGACCGGATTCTATAGATTTGATACTAAAAATTCATACTAGCCCTGGCTTTTTCGATATGTAGGTACATCATCCACATTACGTCAAAAATACATTTCGTTTGAATGTGAACAGAAAGGATAATGTTTACAGGCGCGCATCTGGCTACAATAATTTACGGAACGTGTACGGTAAGGATATGGAATGGAATCGGAATGTATAATGAGAATCGACCTTTAACCTTATTAAGCCTTTTAAATCTCTTCCAAAAAGGATATTTGATAGACAGATACAGCTTTCCGATTTTATAACTGGCCTATAATAATATCAATTTCATCGTCAGTTAAGTAATCATCCTACTGGAATTAACTCCATTAAGGTTTCATTTATTTTGGAGTAAACCGCTGATTGTAAATTTTATTTAAAAGGATAAAGGATATGTTACTTTATTAGTAAAAGTTATGAACACTTTTTTGACGTTTGAGACATTTGTTATACCTGTGAAGAAGCTTTTCAATATTGTTTTCATAAAATCATGTCGTCAATGAATTTAAAGAAGTCTTAGCGTTGTCTTGAAGCTTCTCGTTAGTTTAAAAACGGGAAAAACATGAAGATGATAGAGGTCACTTGGCGCTAAACTTGAGAGTAATTCTAATCAAAAAAGAGGTGTGCTAACGTGTCGAGCAGTGCTGATGGTGCCCAATGTCTCTTTGAGCAATTTTAATGGGATATTTTGAACTATCCACCACACAGTCTCAGCCTAGTGGCTTTCACCTTGTTCTTGAATTAAAGAAATGACAAGACTGCTTTAAATTATTTAGTGGGAACATTTTATAACGAAGAGGGGTATTGGAAAGCTGGTCGTTAAGGTGATTTTGTCGAAAAGTAACCATAAGTGTACATAAACGGTAGTAATGTAACATTCTGATTATTATTTGTATGGGCTATCGGAGGTTGAGATTGAAATTAAGTAGAATTATGAAGTGAGAGAGAAAGATAACATTGCTACCAAAAAATATTTCGGATTTATAGTTTCATGTTTTAGCGCCAGGGGTTGAGCTGTTTAGCATGTTCTAAACTCATTGAATATGACATTAAAAATTTTTAGTCGTAAACTTCACAACATTCTCTGTTAACAAAGTAATTTATGGTTTTATATGCATGATGCCCACTGTAAATATTTTCTAAATTAAATTTTTAACATACAAAGCAGCTAAATTATTAAAATATGCAAATAAACAGTTGTTCCCAGAAACAGGCTGATAAAAGGAATAAATATAAAATGGTATTACAGATGTCACATATAGTGAAGAGGTTTTTACTTATCTCTGTAATCTAATAAATATGATTGCAATTGGTTATGTTAGCGCCTAATGCTAGTGGCGCTATGCGGCTCTCGGCATTTGTCAGAAAATTATTTATCTGATATTTTTTTCCGTAAATGATCTCATCAATGAAAATTGTATAACAAATAATAGAATAATTACTGTCAAAGGCTGACTGTTTGTGTTAACAGAATACAATTTCGATCTACGTAATATTTTATAATACGTTAAGTCTGAAATTTTGATAGTAAAATTCCCGTTTATTTATTGATGATAATGAAAAGAATGCATTGCTACTGTGTGAAATACTGATGGATACTGATATTACTGATTAATAACTTTAGCAGTGGAGTGCTTGAATGCACTACTTGCGTATTTAGATAAAGGAAAAAGGATAGGTATGTACTCAAAGTAAGTGAATTGTGATCAATACAAGTAAATTTGGACGGATAGGCATCGTTATCAATGGGGCATATAGCAATTTACATATGCCAGCCAAGAAGAAACCTTCCCCAAAATAACTTTTTACATTTTTAATCAACACTTATATCAATTTATGTATGTAGGTAGTTCCATTTCTAAATTGTTTCAATAGTCAGCTAACTTCAGAACGCTTTACTACTAGAGAAGATAGATGCACAAATTTTTTCTACACACGGTTTCTCACAAAAGGGAAAAGTCACACTTGCTTCGTTTTTAATACTTATTTTAGGCAGCTTTAACTACCCGAAATAATTCTAAAAGAAAATTAGCTATACAAAATAATAACCTATTCGTATGTCGATTTCATGAGCTTGCAATAACAAAAGCTCAGGAATTTATTCAGTGCTTTTAGATATGTAGAATGTAACAGACGTGGTAGAGTCAGACCAGCAGTCAGGACAATCTGCTTGCAACAAGCAAGTGACCCGTGAAATGAACGTTAGCCATTACGTTGACCGCAGAGATCAAGTGACCTATGGCTGTATGGATTTCACGCATGAATGTCTGGGTTGTAGATTCGACGAGAAAGAATAGTAGATTTTATGGCAGAGGTATAATTTCTATACAAGGGTTTCTTTTATATTAAAACTTCGACTCTCAGTAAAATCACATCATTCATAGGTACATCAAAGAATATTATTATCAGCTATAAACAAATTTAATGACTTTTGTTTTGTTAGCGTCTGTTTAGCCCGAGAAGAATTCCAACTTTCTTTAGTAATTTTTTAATGCTTGAGTAAATATGAATTAATTTATCTATAATTTTCATATTTTAAAAAAAAATGATATAGTGACTTGATGGGCTTTAATTTTATTTTAATTATGTTAACAATACATCGATGTTAGGATACCATTTCAGAAATGCAGGGTTAGTTAAAGAGAAAACAGAAATAGAAACAAAGGTAGACCTAGATGCTGAAGATGACCAGCTCGCAACTAGAATTTTAAAGAGGTGTAGATAGGGTCCCTATTAGGCTAGCTCCATTGCCTCGTGTTGACCTCGTGACGCCACCCCATAAACCCCCAAAGGGTATATAATGTTTCAAGTATCATTATGAATGCCGCATGTGTTCCTTTTGAGGAAAAATGATTAGTCTCCTATTTAAAAAAAATCGAATCTCCATAGGGCGCATGGTGGGAATGTCCATTCTTTGTGACGTTATACATGTGTTAGGCTTGCTTCATAAGACCCTTTTGAAAAACTCATAAAGCATTCATCATTTCAATATCGTCGATTTTTTTGCTAGGTCTACATGTAGAAACTAGGGGAAATCCCTCTATCGGTGTGTTCCTCATTAGACCCACAACGTTTGAGTAGGTATGAATTTATTGATAATTTTTTTATTTAAAAAAAATTGATATGATTTTTAATTTTATTTTTATTATGTTAAATGAGGATAGAGTTAGAAATGAAGAGGTATTAGAAAGAATAGGGGAACAGAGGACTCTATGGAAGTCAATAAGAAATAGGCGAGAATGTCTAGTCAGAGACATATTAGAGGCAGGAACAGTAGTTAAGAGGAGTAGAGGTAGACCTAGATTAGATTACTGTTCGCAAACAGTTAAGGATATGTGTTGTTCTATTTTTAGGGAAATGTGAAGATTAGCTCAGGATAGGAAAGAGTGGAAGTGCTTATTTAACCAGTTTTAAGACTGACGACCTTATGATGATGATGATGATGATGTTAAATGTGAAAATGAAGTCAATAATACATTGATGTTAGGATACCATTTCAGAAATGAAGGACTAGTTGAAGATAAAACAAAATGAGCAAAAGGAAAAATGCGGAAAAATGATTAGTTACCGATTTAAAAAAAAATCGGATCTCCATAGGGCACATGGTCGGAATGTCCATTCTTTGTGGCATTATATGTATTGCAATGTCGTAGATTTTATTGGTAGGTCCACATGAAGAAACTAGGGGGAAATCCCTCTATCGGTGTGTTCCTCATTTGCCTCATGAGGCCCACAACATGCCTGAGACTATTCCCTCCATAAATTTTAGTCGGGCTGTACAGCATGGCGTCAAAAGAATCTGCCTATACTTTAATAAGGAAAAACTCTGTTATTCTTTTTCTTTACGTACATAATATGTGCATTTTTAAGTTATTATTTTCCCCGTAGAGAAGTAACGTAAAAGGGTGATAAAATGTTATTGTGATTGTGTTATTTTCAGATGTGAAGAGGTGGTAGTGGCCATGGAGGAGGAGGAGGAGCGCGGCCCTGAAGAAGGCTTCCTGCTCGTGCGCATCCATGTGCCAGAGCTCAATGTACAAAAGTGCCTGCAATTCCCTCGGGACCAACTCGTTTGGGACGTAAAGCAGCAATGTCTAGCCGCGCTACCGAAGGTATGATTTCTACTTTTATAACACTTGGGGATGTAAATTGAGTAGATGGTAGCTGGTGGCGGTTGTAAAGAAAATTATTTCCAGCATATTTTAGAGGATGAAAAGGGATTGGGTTTGGATGGCTTTAGTGTCCGGTCGATCTCAAAATTTTTACCTTCGAATGTGAGACAATAGTAATTACTTACTAATTCATAAAATAATCGCAAAACTACAAAATATTTATCTAATTTTTAAAAGTAGAAATTAGTGAATCCTTGAAGAATTTGTCGTTGTAGAGTCCGCGCCCCGATATCTAAAGATTATGACATCCTGGATAATTCTGGGCTCAGATCCGATTCAAATTACGTCATAAGTGACTGTGCCCTTTTGTCTTTCCATTTTCAGTACTTAATTTTATTGATTTGTGCAATCAGAGGTCATAGTTCTCCTAGTAATTATTTTGCGATCCTTTCGTCGCGTCGGTGTGTTATTAAAGGAAAGAACTATCCTTCAAATGGAATTAATTGATTTGTTTTATCTAGCGATTCAATGGAGCCACTTTGTAATACCTTCACGTACTAAATGCTTCTAGGCAATTACATCATGTACACACGTAACCATCGTGTGTGAAAACTACATGTGTGTCAATTATTGTCGTTGTCTTACACATTATTAAAACGACAGTGAATATTGCTTTATGTTTCGATAATTGAATTTTGATTAAACTAACAAGAAAGAAAGTCCAGACCATGCATTGCAAGAATTAGCAATCATTTTTGCATTAATATTCTTTCAGTGACCGTTTCTCAATACAGAATAATTTTTCCACCTGAAGAAACTAAAATAAAAGATTTTCTAACTGAAAATTAAGCATGTTTATTTTTGGGTTGTTTACTACTATAATAATTTTTTAAGTTAAACAAAATAAGTTTTTTTACTTTAAGAAAGTGTGTCACTTCAATAATTTATAAACGTGTATTTTGTTTGTTCTTATTGAAAAAAATATTTGAAACACATGTTACATTGGATCCTAACTCAAGAGCTTAAAGCTAACAACGGGTCAAAGTCTTATTCGCGTTTACTTTTGGATAAGATTGATCGTTTTACCGACATTATTTACAGTAAATATCTGATAAAAATCCAGCGATATCGTAGAAACAGCCAGTAAACATAAACTAACAAAAATTTAGAACAAATTTTCGTAATAGATTATTTTGTAGATACTTCATATGTATAGAACAAACTAAAAGTGACTTACTAAAGGGTAACCCAGTACACAGTCAGATTGTTTTTACGGGAATGGTTTCAACACTCCCTGGTTTATATACGTTTACCATACCACTCACAATATGTATATTTTTTTCATTAAAATTGTCAAACAAAAATCGAAATAGTGACGCTAGAAACAACTGAAAAATTGTTTAACACTAAATGAAGAAAGTATTCGTGAAATGACATACAANGTATAGAACAAACTAAAAGTGACTTACTAAAGGGTAACCCAGTACACAGTCAGATTGTTTTTACGGGAATGGTTTCAACACTCCCTGGTTTATATACGTTTACCATACCACTCACAATATGTATATTTTTTTCATTAAAATTGTCAAACAAAAATCGAAATAGTGACGCTAGAAACAACTGAAAAATTGTTTAACACTAAATGAAGAAAGTATTCGTGAAATGACATACAAGGAATGAAACTTTATGAATTTGAACTGTATGCGTATCACTGGGACGTAATAATTCCTAAATGTCCATGATGCAACTACGTCTAGGTTAGGGGATGTAGGACACTACAGTTTAGTTTAAACAAAAGTTTTCTCGAACCATAGTACTTTCACTTCTTTAGTTAATGTGGCTGAATTTTATCTAATTGTAATAATTAGTCGAAATTCTGAAAAAAATTTGAGTTATCGAATAATTTAATTTTTTTGGAATATTTCGTATTCAAAAAGAAAGACTAGTTTTCAATGGAAAAAATTCATGGAAATTTGTGTTTGATTGATTTTGAACTGTTTTCACACACCCCCCATTAAAAATATGCATACCTATGTGTAGTTTAGCTGCTCTTGAAGCTACTATAGTAATCGTAAACCAAAAAAAAAAAAAATTGAACAAGTTCCATCACAGTCACAGTGTCGCAGTGGTAAGTAAACTTACTCGTATTTAACATTCCATGCATTCTTATTGGAAGATAAGTTCTTGTCAGATCTGAACGGTCATTGGCACCTTTTTTTTACTTTATTCAGCGTTACGCAATAAAAGTATGTGGTACCAGTTATGTGTATAGGTGCGTGCTTATATGTAAATATACTTACACGTGTATATAGACTTACATAGTTGACTTAGATACCGCTGTGTCTTTTCGTATTATGGCAGTTATTCTTTATGTGGGCGGAAGTATCTAGAATGATAACTGCTCTTGTAGTGGTATATTAAAAGACATGAACACTGAATAGACAAGTTTTGTTGCCCATAGCGATGCCTATCTTTATCGTGCTTTAATTTATACCTATGTCGTTTATACGTAGGAGATTCTATATAAGCACTCGACTTTTTATGACACAATATCTGAGTTACATCCGCCAGTTTTGCCCATTTTTTTTTCCGTTTTAATTTGCCGCAGTTATCTATTACATATAAACGTTTTTTGATGGTTTAATAACAGTAAAGTCGCTACCTAATAATGTTCCATCTGGTGTGTTAATGACTTGTTTTATTCTTTTTTTATTGATTTTATTAATTATTTTTTGCCATTTATGGAATTTATTTCGCAAATAAAATTCGTATTATTAAACAATAAAGGGAAGTTCAAACTGCACTGAACTTCTACGTTCATTAAATTTTAGTGCAAAACATTTTTAAAAATTAAAAGCATTTCAATGAATTAAAATAAGAATAAATCCAAAATGCGTAAATTTGGAAATAATTTAATCCTTAGTGACTTTGCTGTTAATATTAATTAACCCTTTTATGTTTTGTGTTGTTTATTATTGCTTTTTTTATTTCCGATGCTGTTGGTTTCCTAGGTGACGGCTTGGTTTGGGGTAGGTATCCTTTGTTATGTTGATGGCTTTGTTTAGCGCATGCAAAGAATTATTTATAGACTGCATCATCATCAGTATTTTCCTATTAATTTATTTTTTCGACAACGAAATAATATGTTTGGCGTTTATTTATTAAAAATTACGAACTTACGCCTTACTTACTTTAATAAAAAACATGCTTCAAATAAATAACCATATTTGCATTTTAATATTTGCGTAGATTGTTAATTTTTTAAGTAAACTGTCGTAAATCTATACTCATATCAGTGTTTTTGATACTTACAGTGCATTCTTGTATGTCGGCAAATATTAGTTTGCAAATTTTGCGTAATTGTATTCATTCATGCATTTGTCATAAATTGTTTTTTTGCAAAATAAAACTTGTCAGACAAGCGCTAATTGTTTAAAAGCCTCTACCTTAATTAACGACACATTGGATAGTGCAATAACCCATTCTGATTAAATTAATTAAATATTTTATTACTTTTTAGTCATTCAACTTCTTTATTAGGTGCAGTTCCTTTTACTTTCTGTGATATTCTCAATGTAAATTGACTTAAAAATATACACGTTTTAATGAGCACTTTCGACTTTTACTTTATCAACGCGTAATTTAACCATCACAATAGCAAAAAAAAGAACTTTAATCACAAATATTTTTTTATTAGTTCCATTGCAATTATTTTAAGGGGTGGAACATTTAAGTGACAAATACAAATAGAAAATCCTTAAATACTTCCTGTGTATTTAAGAATGAATAATTTGCATGGGATCAATTATTAATTTGTGATCAAAGTTTTTTCCGTTATTATAATTGTAAAGCTTCCATAATATTTCGATAATAAAAGTTGCTTTTTATATTCTAGAAAATAATCCTTATCTGTGTCCTGAACTATTTACAACAAGGAATTTAAACACATTCTTTGA
>NW_020438957.1:79976-106904 GCF_000699045.2 Agrilus planipennis
GTGCAATAACCCATTCTGATTAAATTAATTAAATATTTTATTACTTTTTAGTCATTCAACTTCTTTATTAGGTGCAGTTCCTTTTACTTTCTGTGATATTCTCAATGTAAATTGACTTAAAAATATACACGTTTTAATGAGCACTTTCGACTTTTACTTTATCAACGCGTAATTTAACCATCACAATAGCAAAAAAAAGAACTTTAATCACAAATATTTTTTTATTAGTTCCATTGCAATTATTTTAAGGGGTGGAACATTTAAGTGACAAATACAAATAGAAAATCCTTAAATACTTCCTGTGTATTTAAGAATGAATAATTTGCATGGGATCAATTATTAATTTGTGATCAAAGTTTTTTCCGTTATTATAATTGTAAAGCTTCCATAATATTTCGATAATAAAAGTTGCTTTTTATATTCTAGAAAATAATCCTTATCTGTGTCCTGAACTATTTACAACAAGGAATTTAAACACATTCTTTGATTAAAAATTGACGCTTTAAGACTTCTTCTTAATCCCTTAAACAAAAGACGCTGTTCTCTAATCTCGAATTGATATACATTTTTTTGTGCTAACTCATTTTCTTAAATCGCAAAAACAATAATTTAATATCTAACTGTATCGATAAATTTATTTTCCAAACCATAAGATGTAATATAAATTCCATTTTTATAGTGCTTTTATAATCTTTAGTGAATTATATTGAAGTGTAGTAAAGTTCAAATGTTCGGAATGATTTTTTTACGACTGATTTTCGCAAAAATTAATAAAAATTCCAAAAGGTGTATACCTATAAATATTTTTTATTAACGAAAGGAACAAGGAAATAAAATAGACTTTACAAGATGAACCTATACAACCTGCACCTTTATGTGTTTTAATGAAACTGTCGACAGTAGATATGTAACTTTTTATCATAAAATTCTGCTACATTTCCAATACACAGAAGCTAAACAACTAGAAGAAACTTTGGCAAATGTTTAAACATTTGCCGATCGTCGAATTTTTGGAAAATTCAAATGGATACTGGAGCCATTAGTTATTACAATAAATGAAACTGTCTACATCATATCGCTGGTAAATGTAATCTGACTGAATTATCGGCATATGGTATAAAGTCATTACGAGATATACACATAATTTTTCGATCAGTTTGACTTAAGCAGCAGAATTATGTTTCGTATCACCGAAAACCGTCTGCCGATAACGGAGCGCCGGATTTGTTATGTGATATTTATAAAAAGCCTTACCTTTTGCTTCCAAAAATTGAAGTAATTCTTTCAAGGTACATGCATAAAAAAAAGCGAAAGAAAAGGTTATGCTTTGAGGGTTTGCTTTAAAGTAAAAGGTTTTACATAATTTGTACTTATTAAAAGAAACATCGGCTCAAAAACTACTTCCAAAAATAACGCTGCGTTCACACATACGGTTTTTTGCCGGAGCCGTCCACGGCTGCCGTGGAGACTGCAACGGCACGGCGCCGAAGCCGTGCACGGCAACAGTGAGACAAGCAAGTGTATAGAAGTATTCACACGTGCCGTGTGTTCACACGGCAAAATTTGTTTTTAGGATCGTTTTTCTCTCTGAATTGTGCAGTTAACAAAAGAAATTGTATAGTGTGACAGATAACAACACCGCTATATTTAATTTAAAACGTATATTTGGCTAAATATTATATTACACCCTTTTGTAAATATTTCTACTCGAATTCTTTTGTATCTGTCATTTTATTATTCTCTGTGAAAATATTTGGAACAGTGTATTCAAATTCTTTTGTATTCAATCGCATATGTGTGTTCTCTTTTTGTAAATCATCTTGCAATTTTACGCATAATTCATCGAAACTCCTAATGGACATTCGAAAATAATTAAGAAATTTGGAGCTATCCTCTCGTAGCTCATGAAATAATGTTACAAATTCACCCATCAATTGTCTGTTTTTAAGTAGTAGATGAATCCAAAATCTTGTTTTTTGTGTTTTTCTGCGATTATGCCATATCATTATTAACAACATGCGTTTTTTTCTTTCGTCCATTTTGGTCATGTATCAAAACAAAACTAAACCCGAAGTGAAAAACCGTGTGCAGTGTGAACGCAAAGCAAAATGAAATTACGGCACGGCACGGTTGCCGTTAGAAAACCGTATGTGTAAAAGCAGCGTAAGGAATGTAGGTTCACAACAAATTTTCTCCCTCTTTTCAACTTTTCAGTAGCTTCCCAGGCATCACACAGCTTGTAACAAAACTTTATGTATTTGTAGGACGGTTTTTATGTTAAAATCTATCTAAAAGGACTACAACCAACACATACACCACGAGAAAGATTTTAAAACGTAGATTTGAGGAGGAGAATGTCGTGTGGCTGGTGGATTTTCTTGGCGCGTAACCCAAAGCACGTGGAGTAACCGTGTCACTTGCGCGGAAAATAAAAATATTTCTGCGTTATTGTGCTAACCATTTTACATTTACTAACTTTAAATTCTGCACAAGTAAATCAGGAATGTATTCTAAACAAATAAAATAAATTTGCTACATTAAACTGTAGACGGAATTGCCTTCGAGACCGCCTAGGCGAAATTGATAATGGAGATATAGAGTAACAAAAATTTATTACTTGGTTACCTTTCTAAGATTCAAATTTTGGTAATGTCTATTGAAAATTTTTTATGGGAATATTTTTGCGTTGTGAGCAGTTAAATGTAAGCCAATGCCGTAATATAGTCGGATCGGTGCAGCCAGTTTAATAAAGACTGATTATCACTCGAGGGTTACAGGCGCATTATCTTAAGAATAGCCGCGGATTCTATTAATATTCATTTGGATTACGCCTTCAGCAGGCGAAGAGTTCATCAAATTTATTCAAAAAAGGGCATTAATGTTTATGGGAAGAACAAAACATGTCGAAATGATTGCGGAACCTACACAGTTCCTTTATATTATATTGCAAGGCCTATTGATGGTCATGCCTAGACTGTGGAATACCTAAATGGTAACGCTAGTTGTATACGAAGGCCGTGCTATTTGGATTTAAATAGAAATAAATCTTACGCCTACCCGTACTACGCTGCCGTATATATACGGTTTATGTATAAGTACATACAGGAACGGGTTATTTAAATAATTTAATATTCTATACTCTCAAGGGAAGAAAGATTTATGCGTTTTATCCCGAGCCCATTACATTATATTATTACAGGAATCAAGTCGAAAATATCGAAGCTTGTTCATTGTCCGCACGGGTACAGGGGGATGTACGTTATAACGCTTGGAGCACATTAATCTGCACGCGTGTCTTAAATATTGTTTCAAGGACGTCTTGTAACTATTTGATTTGCATGTATGAATTACAGGGTCGAACTGGCCCATGGAAAGCAAAATCTCAAATATCAACGATAAAGGATCGTTAAAAACAACATCAATAAACAAAGCTTAATTTTATTGATAACACTCTGTTACACCAATTAAGTTAATGAAGTAAACTGGAAGGAAAGTTGGAAAAATATTATCATTAACCATTATTTCTGAAATGAATAATGGAACTATTTTCCATTAACAATTTTTTTGTAATAAGCAATGGAAATTAATCCATTAATCATTACTATTTGTCTTGCTAATTATAGTGCCTACAATTTAATAATTTTTTCTTGAGTAATAATGAAAAGAATTGAGTATATTGGTTGGTACTTTTTATAAAATAGTACTAGTTAATGAAAAGTAATGCATTATTTGTAACCCTGCCTAGATGTATCGGAAAAATAGGACTGATTCGTTCTCAGAATGTTTGTTTGTATTACTACATTCTCTTATCATTAGAAATGAAATGACAATCGTTCTCAAAACACGCATATCAGTTAAATATTTTTTTCTCTAGATGTCTAGATAATACCTACATTTGAAACTATTCAAAGTTTAACATGTCATCAAACTGCATTTGTAGAAAAACTTAACCATATTTAGTAATATTCTTATTAAATATTAAATAAAAAATTTATTATTTATAAAATTTCGAAAATAATGAACTAAAGTTTACCTTTAATCTCCATATGTATGCTACCAGTATATCAGTGCATAGATTTGGAATTTATTCTCATACGTTCCTTGTTCATATTAGGCCACCATGTATCTGTAAAAAGAAAATTTGTACAACTTTAAATACTGAAAAGTCTAACCAGAAAAGGGTTTTGTTTACAAAGCACATTGCAATCAGAATTGTATTAAAACCGAAAAGGAAAATTGATGTAAAACTGCACACCGATTTTGTAATGACAATATAATGATATTGCACTGATAGATTTAGAAAATGTTGTCTACATGTAAATATTTTGATTAAATGGATTACTTATGTAGCATATAAATTTCAATTAGACCGCCCCTGTATTTTGAAAATGTTTTTCTCTGAGAAGAATTGCGATTAAATGACCACGAGTCGCCATTGAAATTTCCATAGGGTATCGAGTGAACGTTTCATAATAATAATTTTGAAATTACCGAGTGTATCATACATAACGCGGAGGCGTTTACTTGTTGAAGCGGTGGTTCTGATACATTATTTATTTATTACTTTGCCCAGAGATGTGGGGTATTGTAATAATAAGCTTGACCAATCATTTCACATGAGATATGCACATGATCTCAATTTTCAGGTTTGTTAAATTTAGTAGGCGACGTAATATAATTATGATGGTAGGTCCTACTTTAAAGTTTCTTTTTCATTTTTTCTTCAGGCTGGTTTAGTAGTTACAAAAGTACAATTAATTAGGGTGTTTTCGAGACAAGTAGTAAACTTTGGAGAGTGTTGACTAGATGTACTAGGAAATCGCATGGTGATTAAGGACAAAAGAATTGCTAAAAAAACTAGACGAAATTAAAATCAGAAGCCAGCCCTCGGTATGAATTGACAATGTATAGAGAAATTGTGATAACACCTAAGCAACTGCATTGATGAAAAGTGTTAATAGTGACGGTTGTGGAACGACTATACGGAGAAAATGAAAAACGAAAATTAACCTAAACATTAAAGTGATATTTACAATTTATTCCACTAGTCCGTTGCTTCGTAAGCGAAAATAATAAAAATTACAATTTGGACCCGGATTTGTAAAAATAAAATCCCAGCAGAAACAAACTTACTAACNTACTTTCCCGCAGGCAACAATAAATAAAATTGTTTACTTTAGAATACTTCAATTATCCTGGCTAATATTAAGGAAGGAAAAGGAAGTTCTTAATTGTAATCAATCATTTTATCCAGGGTGTAGCTGGATATTGATTTCAACTTCCTCCGTTCATATTGAATCCTCAAAGACAACATAACTGGTGACGCATTTCTGAACAAAGTAGAAAACTTTTATTGTAGGTAGTACCTAGTGGTCCCTAAATTGGATTTGCCAATTATAACACTTTATAAAGAAACTTTGTTACAGAAAAAAACTATTATCAAAGGATATATTAAGAGTCTATACGAAGTTTTGGTGCACATTCCAAAATATCAAAGACGTACAAAATGGTTTTAGTCCAGTCAAACTTGTCAACACTTGTATCGTGTGTATTATCAAGTTCAATTATGCCTAGGCAATGAGCAGGATCCAGAAGGATGAGGTTGGAAATTAACAGATAATTATTTGGAACCAATTCAAACTCTACTCCCGTCTGCTCCAGAAAAATTGCTTAATACTATTTTTTGTAAATGCAAGACGGATTGTAGTAAGAATTGTGGCTGTCAAAAAGTGGAACTATTTTGTTCCCCAGTATGCATCAATTGTCAGGGTCAGACTTGCTCCAATATTGAAACAACTACAACAGATGACAATATTTATGATATTAATGAAGAGACAATTGATGCATCCATTTTCTTATAACGGTGAACAGAAATTCTGCAAGAAGAAAATGAAGACGAAGAAATAATTGTCGAAGTAGAATTAGACAATNTTGTTACACAACAGCACATTACCAACAACTGAAAGTTAACTGTTCCTTTCGGATATAACTGATCATTTTATAATAATTGTTGGTTGTAAAAAATCGGTTTAATGTTGCCACTAAATCATTAAATTATTAGTATTATTGTAAGAGAGAATTTTAAGTAAATGTTAAATTTGTTGGTATCCTGAAAAAAATGACGGCCAATTTCATAATTTTCAAATATCTTCAAGTTTTGGAAAGTATTCTTACTGACAAATTTTCTTGGTGTGCAGTATGATGCTGCTATTTTTATTAAACATTTTTTCTGGGTACATGAACAGTCGGTCCGTATCTTGTTAAAAGTGTCTACAACGTGCTCATGAGAACTGATGCTGTTCTGATAGCGAAACGTTAGGAGGTAACTTCAGCCGACCACGGTCTTTAAACAGCATCAGTTCATCTACTGGCCGCGAAAGGATTTACCAATTCGTGCTGATGAGACCCAAGGAGATCAAAACTGCGATTCAAGTTCGATGGTTTTAACAGAATATTAAACAGCATGAATTTTTATTCTGGGTACATATTTTACAAAACACTTCAGTTTTTTTTATATATGTCTTGAACAATAATTTGCAGAATTTCATTTTTAATTGAAACACGAGCAGCTCGTTGGTAACAGTGACGATAAAAAAAATGCAAACGAATGTATGTACCGAATTGCAAGTTATCAAAAAATCATACTCAGCTATTGTAGAGTAATATGCAAGTTAACGCAAAAATAAATGCACGTGTAAATGAGTCGTGTAAAAACTAAACCATGTAGCCTAGCATATCTCGCAGGACGATTAAATTTCATTTGAAACTATGTGCTACACAGGCTTTTAGAGGTTCGAGGTTCACGCACTGGATGCTCTTAGTTCAACAGTAATTTGAACTTCAAACTTAAACTTAACATGACTACAAAATAAACATTTTTTTTGCAAACAGCAAACTTTATATATACATAATATTAATCTAAAAGTAAACAACTAGAGCAGAAGATGGTACGCTAAAATATTAATTTCAGGGTTCTTTTTCAAATTAAAATTAAAATGAATTTAACGTACGCTTTCGCTTATCTGCATACGTACATATATAAATATAGCTTTGGTTTCAAGCATTTTTGTTGTTGCATGTTTTTCTAGTCAAATACAATGTCGTCATACAATCAGCAAGTCCCATTATATATTTACTACCCCCCAAGGTGAAGGCTATCTTTAACAATGCGGCATTCTTTGGTGCGTGCACAGGCCACATTATGGCCTCACACAAACGAATAAATAGTAAGTTATTATTAACAGGCAGTCCTGTAACTGACCCGCAGCAGGAGTGACCTTTGCAAACGCCCTTTGCATAAATGATAGTTATTATTAAGTACTGTATTTTATTTATTACAACAACATTCCTACATTATGCAACTTATTTATGGCAGTTATTAAATTTGCCATTTATTTCTACTATTTTACAACAACGCAGTTTTCTATCATCTTCGTAATGTCGTCAGTCCTAAGACTGGTTGGACACGCACCTCCACTCTTTCCTATTCTGAGCTTAATATTCGCATTTCCCCAAAACAGCAACAATCCATATCCTTAATTATTTGCGAACAACAATCTACCTCTACTCCTGTTTTTGCCTCTAATATGTCTCTGAGTAGACCTTCATGCCTGAGAAGGTGTCCTACCAACCTATCTCGCCTATTTTTTATTGACTTCTATAGAGTGCTCTGTTCTCCTGTTATTTCTAATACCTCTTCATTTCTAACATTTTCTATCTACGGTATCCTCATCATTTGCCTGTAACACTATATTTCGAACGCTTCTGCCGCGCTTACCGTTCATGTTTCGCACCCGTACAGCGTCGCGCTCCAAACATACGCCTTTAACAATCTTTTTCGAATTTCTAATTTAACCGTTCGCGAGCATAGAAGTGACTTGTTTTCATTAAAGGCGACTCAACCCTTGGTTAATCTTCATATCCCTACGACCCCTTCCGTCCTGACTTATCTGACTTCCTAGATACCTAAAATCAGCCACTTCTTCTAACGTTTCGTCTCCTACCTTTATATTCGCACTTTCCCTACTTTTTCTACCCTTGCATACCAATATTTTTGTTTTACCTTTATTTATTTTCAGTTTCCAATATAGAATCAAAATTCAAAAAGCATCATGTTTTTCCTTGAAATATCTACTTGATAAAAATAAAATTTCTTTTTGGAACCTTGTGTATTGTTATTTATTTGAGAGCTTTCTTTGCACAAACGAAAACAGAATTTCAGATTTGTTTTCCAAGCGTCTTCCCTATATAAACGTAGAAAATGTTTTCGAATCGCAGAGGTGGTTGCTGGGGCTACTGAAGGACCTTGGGAAAGTAAGAAGGGAGCAATTTAGAAACATGTTATTATGGCGTTCTTATGCGTCGAATTGAAAAATTGTAATTATAATGGATAAAAATAATATCTATATTTCTTTCGTATTTACTGATACACTACTTAGTGTTGTGAAAAAAGGAAAATTATTTTTCTACAAATGGAGTGTTACTGGTAGCGGATCTTATCACAGATATTATTATCTGTAATCAATATTGTAGTATTACAATTGCGTTTAATTATATTTTATAGTGCATTTGTTATCAGAATACTTAATAAAAAAAATCCAATCCGAAGTTTGAAATGTGGTATTATAAGGGGATGTTAGAAATCTTGCACATATAATGGATTAGAAATGAGGAGGTTTTAAAAAGAGTAGGAGAACAGAGAGTGCTATGGAGGTCAATTCAATAAGTGAGTGAAGGGCTAATTATAGGCATTCTCAAAGTAGAAATTGGAGTTAATATGAGCAAAGGTAGACCTAGATTGTATATTTATTTAAGGATTGTTTTTCTACTGAAATTCTACAGAAATTTTAATGGACAGACGTTGGCAATGAATTTATTTACGTGACAATAAGACTGTCTCATTTAAGAACCCCGACGGTAAGTTGATTTTTATTCACACAGTTCGTCGCAATAATATACTCCGTCCAAACAGACCAGCTTTATGTCACAGTAAAATTCCCACAAGCAGTTGCTTTTATGCGCTACTTTACGACTTCGTCGTAAAGATGCATTTTCTTTCACGGCGATAGAAATATTCCGTATTCATAACAGTTTAAAACTAATTAAGTAAAGAACAAAAAAGACTTGCACAGGCCTGTGTACATAATTTTAAACGCCTTTTTATTGAAGCAAATATATGTATTTGTTTCTCGCTAATAATTTAAGAACTGAAATTGCTTTTCCCTAGCTACCTTCGCCATCTGTTGGCTATACAACCTGGCTTACAATACGCTTTTTCATGAAAAACTCATACCCACATTCAGAAGTTATTAAATACTCGTGTTTTTAGGTATATAGATCTACTTTCGATTTTTTTTGTTATGGTTTAAGTTTTAAATAATAACATTTACAAGTGAACACTATTACAATCGGTTATTTACTTATATCGTTGATTAGATTTATTATTCCTGCACAATTGATGAAACTCGTTTGTATCGACTAAATTTTTATATCTCACTTGGTCACTGATTTACACGGTTATGGAATATTCCTGATAATTTCCGAAAATTGTCAGTACGTTGCTTTATTCTGTCATGCCAGTCTTCTCCGTTGTATGATTTATGAACGGTAGCTGCCGGTTTTCTGACTAGGGTTGTATTGGATATTAACATTAATATCCGCACCCTAGTCTGTATTCCCAAAAAATAAATTTATTAAAATCCGCATCCCAATACGGATATTTGAATAACAACGTAGAGAAGTAAATATTAGGTAGGGAGTGTAGAGGGGTTTTAGTCGGTAGGTCCAAAAAAAAAAAAAGAATTATTAATTATAATTGTTTTGCGAAGGAATAAGGGAACAGTCACGACAAGGAAAAATCAGATTGACGATTAGTGATTAACTGTACCGAATTCTTGTTCTAGAGAANATTTGACTAAATTATTATTGTCTTTATTGAAACTCAATAGCACCAATTACTTAATTGTTACCTATTATTTTCAAAAAATTCTTTTCATTTTCGTCATGCCTAATCCTAAAAAGAAATTAACTTAGATTACTGCTATGGATGTGTCTAATCCTTTGTGTGTTACCGATACGATTGGAATTTATTTTCACCTAATCCATGCGATTCATGTGGTGTAAAATTGGGAATACTTGTATGTACATTTTATCTTTGAGAAAGGTCTCTTAAATAATAATCCCTAATCATTTATTTGGTTTTGTCGGTCACGTATTTAACTGATGATTTGCAACATTAATTTCATCATCATTATTAATTCAGTACCGCTAAAAGACAATCCGGTATGAAAAGTTCCGTTGTTTTTTTCAGAATTATTGAAAGGTAAGTTAATAATATTCAAAAAATTTTTATATTTTGAATTGTGCAAATTCATACCTTATAATAGCATTATATGTAATTACGTAAAGCAAAATTCACCAATTTTTGATCTTTCACCCCACGTAACAGAATCGTATCGCCTGGCGTTACACCTTCCCCGCTATCACAAATTCAGGAAAGAATAATTTTTTAATTTTCAATAGTTATTTACTATTAAACCAAAAATTACAATTTATTATCAACATTCCAAAACAACGGAAATTCATTTATAGAATGATAGAATTGTTCTGGTAATGTTAATATTGCTAAAATTCCGTAAATGTCAACCTTAATCCTAACTCCCCCCCACACGTAACAGGGCTGTAACGCCAGACTGTACCTTCACCCCCCAATTTGCGATTGGTAATAAAGGAACAGCCTCTCAAGAGATTCTATTACCCTACAATCCAAATTCACTAAAAGAGCTATCGATAACAACAACCCTACATCAGCAAGAACCCTAACCTACACTCCCAAACGAATAACACGAAAACCAAAGAGCAAGATCCCTTTCCCTCCTGCCAAACTTCTGGCGTTCACTCCAGATCTTCATGAAGAATATACAAACTATTACGAAAGACTCCCCAATCTCCTAAAATTAAAAACACACACACACACACGGCTGAAGAGGACCTGAACCGATAGGTTCTAGAACGGCCTGAGGTAGAGGGGTTTTAGTCGGTAGGTCCAAAAAAAAAAAGAATTATTAATTATAATTGTTTTGCGAAGGAATAAGGGAACAGTCACGACAAGGAAAAATCAGATTGACGATTAGTGATTAACTGTACCGAATTCTTGTTCTAGAGAAACTGATTTTCACTTTACAAATAAAACCCCGAAGTTAATTTCCACAAAATTTGCATTTTTAGCACCTGATATTTGCTTAGTAACATTACGAGTAGACAATTAAATTTTAAATGGCCCAGTTACACATCTCAAAAAATTCCATTATTTGCCCCGGTCACGATAAAATTCTACTATACTAACCACCTCTGCGAAATATGCGCATACTTTACAATACTGTACGTTATTATTCATAGCGTAACGCTAGTCTACATTTAGCAAACATCCTTTTGCGCAATACGTTTTAGTTGAAGATTGCATCTGGTCGTTTATCACTCAGGCCCTCGTTGATCTGGAGCCGAGTATGGAAAGCAATGCAGCGGAACAACGGATGTAAAACATTTGAGACATAGATTTCTGTCCACTTAATAAGGTGCCCGCTCTACGTTGATAAATCTTCTTTTTCTTTTTCTCCGAAGTTTCCGACGAGCTCAGTCCAATGATGCACCAGTTTAGCGTTATATATTGTTGAATAAGATCAATTTCCTCAAGTCTTAGCGTCTTACCAAGTTTCCCGAATTAATATAGGTACCTTTAAATAACTGAAAACCTTGCTAACAAGATTAATCTGTAAAATCATAATAATATTATATGTAGGTACGTGACTTTTTTTATAACCTTTGGTTGCGGTTTCTAGAAATTTGAAATATGCTTTCGCCTTTTTTCTCAGTTATTATCAAGTTTCTCCATAATACTTCGCTGAGTCACCTAAGTTTATGAATTTAAAACTGGATTAATCGTGAGAATAATTATATCTCCAGAATTTTTAGAAAAATGATCGAGTTGCCTTTGTTTTATAAAAATAAAAAACGTGGAGGTGTATCAAAAATTCATCAAGATGTTGGTCCCAAAAGTGAAATCGATTCATTTCACCTAAAAAAAATCTTGAGTTTTTACCTACTTTCCCGCAGGCAACAATAAATAAAATTGTTTACTTTAGAATACTTCAATTATCCTGGCTAATATTAAGGAAGGAAAAGGAAGTTCTTAATTGTAATCAATCATTTTACCCAGGGTGTAGCTGGATATTGATTTCAACTTCCACCGTTCATATTGAATCCTCAAAGACAACATAACTGGTGACGCATTTCTGAACAAAGTAGAAAACTTTTATTGTAGGTAGTACCTAGTGGTCCCTAAATTGGATTTGCCAATTATAACACTTTATAAAGAAACTTTGTTACAGAAAAAAACTATTATCAAAGGATATATTAAGAGTCTATACGAAGTTTTGGTGCACATTCCAAAATATCAAAGACGTACAAAATGGTTTTAGTCCAGTCAAACTTGTCAACACTTGTATCGTGTGTATTATCAAGTTCAATTATGCCTAGGCAATGAGCAGGATCCAGAAGGATGAGGTTGGAAATTAACAGATAATTATTTGGAACCAATTCAAACTCTACTCCCGTCTGCTCCAGAAAAATTGCTTAATACTATTTTTTGTAAATGCAAGACGGATTGTAGTAAGAATTGTGGCTGTCAAAAAGTGGAACTATTTTGTTCCCCAGTATGCATCAATTGTCAGGGTCAGACTTGCTCCAATATTGAAACAACTACAACAGATGACAATATTTATGATATTAATGAAGAGACAATTGATGCATCCATTTTCTTAGAACAGTGAACAGAAATTCTGCAAGAAGAAAATGAAGACGAAGAAATAATTGTCGAAGTAGAATTAGACAATTATCTAACATAATAACATTTAGAACCTATTCCACTTTGATCATTAGTAATATTACTATTTTTTCAATCAATAGGATACGATCTGATCAAACTTTCTTAATGACAATAGTTCGTGGAGTATACCTACTGGGGAAACCACGATAAAAAAAATGCGCCAAGTACATTACCTGGTGCGGAAATGTGTGCATATTATGTAAAATATGAATTGTCTAATGTTTAAAACCGCGATATCTCACGAATGGTGAGTCGTAAGTGAAAAAGTGACTGAAACATTTTTGTAGAGAATTGTATGATCTACAACTTTTGTCTGACCTATTTTCACGATAAAACTTACCGTTTCCGAGAAAAATGGAAAAAACCTTAATTTTGCAGTTTTGACCTTGAATAAAATTTTTTGCAGAAGTACGATCGAAGGGGACTTTCGACATTTTATTTATAACGGCGTATTTAACTTCTCTGCCAATTTTCAGCCCTATGCGAATTTTGGCTAAGTTAAGATTTATTTTTGTCTATTTTGACTGGACTATTTGGAAACGTCGGTTATTCCGTAATACCAAAAAGGTCAAAAATTGATATTATTGGATTTTGTAATTAGAATACCTCCACAATATGATGTGCTGAATTGCGTCGCAAATTAGTTGTGATTCATAAGGATTTCCTATTTATTTTGATAAAGGAAAATCGTTAAAGGAAATGGAATTAATGGAACACACCGAACAGGAAATTTAAAAAGATAATTCGTAAAACTCCAAAAAGTACTTTTTGGTCGCCTAAAGGAATTTAGTACTTCCTGTTTTAGCTGCAACGTTCCTCACGTGTTGATCGCGACATAAAGTTCGTGTCTTCCGCGACGTGAAGATAAAGAATGCACCTAAACGATGAATCGTTGGTACGAAGAAATGGACGACCAGAAGAACAATAAAAATCGTTGACACTGTACGGGTACCAACAACAACAGCAACGTGGTATGGGATGGGATGCAATGGGATGGGACCATGGATGGTGTGGCATGGTACGGCTTGCCGTAGAGCTCGCGGCTTTCGATGACGATATCGAGTACTACGATGGAACACGTAGGTTAAATACCTTATGCACCATACGCCGGACCGACCAGAAGAAGTACGGTGCATGTTTTATGCCTCGAGCCCGACACGAGTTCTTTTGTTTCCAACCACATGTCGCACTTTGTCTGCCATTTTTAGCACCCACGGTAACTTAACACAATACAAACCAAACAACTGACTAACGAACGACAATAATAAGAAGAAAAAAAAAGGAAAATGAAGCAGAGAAAGGAGACCGAATCCGATATTGCGCAATTACGCTGTCATATACAAATAAGAGAACAAAGAAAAGAAAAAATTTACTTTCAGTTTCGAGCAATTCTGTTAAAAAATTGATGCGATATTGCTTCAAATCACGAAAATGGTAATATCAGCTGTAAAGGGAAAACGACACTGAATGGAAAAGTGGATAAGACGAAAGAAAACGTCTAGCCAAATAATTTAAAAATTCTATTTCGTTATAAAAGTTAGATGGAAGGAAAATGATTATCTGTAAAACCTTCAAGTGCGTATCACGAATTTATCTTCGACTGAAGACAACATTAAAAGTTTGTTGGTAGTTCGAAATTCTGAATTTATTAAAACTTATAAAACTTGCAATTATTAAGTAAGTGCTAGAATTTCCAGTAATGTTTAGAAATATTCTCCGTTGTTTCCCAAATAAGTTCAGTTTTAGTAGTTACAGAATACAAAAATAAAAAGATTTTATCATATGTACCCTAACTATAAGAAGAATACTTTAATTAATCACATTTCTTTAGTATTAATAAATAAAAAATAGTAATAAAGACAATCTTCGGTGTTATATACGGGGGTATTTGTTGATTTTTATATTTGATGGTCAATTATAGGATATTTCATAATCAAATTTGCATATATACTTGCAGTATTATACATAATATTAATCTAAAAGTAAACAACTAGAGCAGAAGATGGTACGCTAAAATATTAATTTCAGGGTTCTTTTTCAAATTAAAATTAAAATGAATTTAACGTACGCTTTCGCTTATCTGCATACGTACATATATAAATATAGCTTTGGTTTCAAGCATTTTTGTTGTTGCATGTTTTTCTAGTCAAATACAATGTCGTCATACAATCAGCAAGTCCCATTATATATTTACTACCCCCCAAGGTGAAGGCTATCTTTAACAATGCGGCATTCTTTGGTGCGTGCACAGGCCACATTATGGCCTCACACAAACGAATAAATAGTAAGTTATTATTAACAGGCAGTCCTGTAACTGACCCGCAGCAGGAGTGACCTTTGCAAACGCCCTTTGCATAAATGATAGTTATTATTAAGTACTGTATTTTATTTATTACAACAACATTCCTACATTATGCAACTTATTTATGGCAGTTATTAAATTTGCCATTTATTTCTACTATTTTACAACAACGCAGTTTTCTATCATCTTCGTAATGTCGTCAGTCCTAAGACTGGTTGGACACGCACCTCCACTCTTTCCTATTCTGAGCTTAATATTCGCATTTCCCCAAAACAGCAACAATCCATATCCTTAATTATTTGCGAACAACAATCTACCTCTACTCCTGTTTTTGCCTCTAATATGTCTCTGAGTAGACCTTCATGCCTGAGAAGGTGTCCTACCAACCTATCTCGCCTATTTTTTATTGACTTCTATAGAGTGCTCTGTTCTCCTGTTATTTCTAATACCTCTTCATTTCTAACATTTTCTATCTACGGTATCCTCATCATTTGCCTGTAACACTATATTTCGAACGCTTCTGCCGCGCTTACCGTTCATGTTTCGCACCCGTACAGCGACGCGCTCCAAACATACGCCTTTAACAATCTTTTTCGAATTTCTAATTTAACCGTTCGCGAGCATAGAAGTGACTTGTTTTCATTAAAGGCGACTCAACCCTTGGTTAATCTTCATATCCCTACGACCCCTTCCGTCCTGACTTATCTGACTTCCTAGATACCTAAAATCAGCCACTTCTTCTAACGTTTCGTCTCCTACCTTTATATTCGCACTTTCCCTACTTTTTCTACCCTTGCATACCAATATTTTTGTTTTACCTTTATTTATTTTCAGTTTCCAATATAGAATCAAAATTCAAAAAGCATCATGTTTTTCCTTGAAATATCTACTTGATAAAAATAAAATTTCTTTTTGGAACCTTGTGTATTGTTATTTATTTGAGAGCTTTCTTTGCACAAACGAAAACAGAATTTCAGACTTGTTTTCCAAGCGTCTTCCCTATATAAACGTAGAAAATGTTTTCGAATCGCAGAGGTGGTTGCTGGGGCTACTGAAGGACCTTGGGAAAGTAAGAAGGGAGCAATTTAGAAACATGTTATTATGGCGTTCTTATGCGTCGAATTGAAAAATTGTAATTATAATGGATAAAAATAATATCTATATTTCTTTCGTATTTACTGATACACTACTTAGTGTTGTGAAAAAAGGAAAATTATTTTTCTACAAATGGAGTGTTACTGGTAGCGGATCTTATCACAGATATTATTATCTGTAATCAATATTGTAGTATTACAATTGCGTTTAATTATATTTTATAGTGCATTTGTTATCAGAATACTTAATAAAAAAAATCCAATCCGAAGTTTGAAATGTGGTATTATAAGGGGATGTTAGAAATCTTGCACATATAATGGATTAGAAATGAGGAGGTTTTAAAAAGAGTAGGAGAACAGAGAGTGCTATGGAGGTCAATTCAATAAGAAATATAGCGGGCTATAGGAGTGAAGGGCTAATTATAGGCATTCTCAAAGTAGAAATTGGAGTTAATATGAGCAAAGGTAGACCTAGATTGTATATTTATTTAAGGATTGTTTTTCTACTGAAATTCTACAGAAATTTTAATGGACAGACGTTGGCAATGAATTTATTTACGTGACAATAAGACTGTCTCATTTAAGAACCCCGATGGTAAGTTGATTTTTATTCACACAGTTCGTCGCAATAATATACTCCGTCCAAACAGACCAGCTTTATGTCACAGTAAAATTCCCACAAGCAGTTGCTTTTATGCGCTACTTTACGACTTCGTCGTAAAGATGCATTTTCTTTCACGGCGATAGAAATATTCCGTATTCATAACAGTTTAAAACTAATTAAGTAAAGAACAAAAAAGACTTGCACAGGCCTGTGTACATAATTTTAAACGCCTTTTTATTGAAGCAAATATATGTATTTGTTTCTCGCTAATAATTTAAGAACTGAAATTGCTTTTCCCTAGCTACCTTCGCCATCTGTTGGCTATACAACCTGGCTTACAATACGCTTTTTCATGAAAAACTCATACCCACATTCAGAAGTTATTAAATACTCGTGTTTTTAGGTATATAGATCTACTTTCGATTTTTTTTGTTATGGTTTAAGTTTTAAATAATAACATTTACAAGTGAACACTATTACAATCGGTTATTTACTTATATCGTTGATTAGATTTATTATTCCTGCACAATTGATGAAACTCGTTTGTATCGACTAAATTTTTATATCTCACTTGGTCACTGATTTACACGGTTATGGAATATTCCTGATAATTTCCGAAAATTGTCAGTACGTTGCTTTATTCTGTCATGCCAGTCTTCTCCGTTGTATGATTTATGAACGGTAGCTGCCGGTTTTCTGACTAGGGTTGTATAGGATATTAACATTAATATCCGCACCCTAGTCTGTATCCCCAAAAAATAAATATATTAAAATCCGCATCCCGATACGGATATTTGAACAACAACGTAGAGAAGTAAATATTAGGTAGGGAGTCAGACAAGGATGCACACTGTTACCGCCACTTTTTAATCTATACATCGAAGACGCGATCAACATCAATAAAGACAGTACAACTGTAGGAATAGATATACAGGGGCAAAAGATTAGTAAGCTTAGATTTGCAGATGATATAGCAATATCAGCATGTAGCAAGGAGGAGTTGGAGATTTAGAGCTTTAAATAAAATGTAAGCGATATTGATAAAACAGTATTGTATGAAAATAAATAAAAGTAAAACAAAAATACTGGTATGCAAGGGAAGAAAAAGTATGGAAAGAGCGAATGTAAAGATAGGAGATGAAAGATTAGAAGAAGTGACTGATTTTAGATATCTAGGAAGTTAGATAAGTCAGGACGGAAGGATTAGTAGGGATATAAAGCAAAGGATAGCACAGGTCGAGTGGCCTTCAATACAAAGAAGTCACTTCTATGCTCGCGAACTATTAATTTAGAAATTCGAAAAAGATTGTTAAAGGTGTATGTTTGGAGCGCGACGTTGTATGAATGCGAAACACCGGCGAATGGTGAGGATACCGTGGGTAGGTTAGAAATGAAGAAGTACTAGAAAGAATAGAAGAATAGAAGAAGGCGAGATTGGTTGGTAGGACACCTTATCAGACAGAAAGGTCCAGTCAGAGACATATAAAAGGCAGAAACAGGAGCTAAAAGAAGTAGAGTTAGACCTAGATTAGATTACTGTTCGCAAATAGTTAAGGATGTGGATTGTTCTAGTATTATATAGGGAAATGTGAAGATTAGCTCAGGATAAGAAAAAGTGGAGGTGCGTATCCAACCAATCTTAGAACTGACGACTTTATGATGATGATGATTTGAAAATTGAGAGAATTGAGTTCTCTAAATCCATGAAAATAAGATTAAGTGACACCAACAATTCTACTACATATTTTCAGAGAAAAACAAAATATCTCCATTTGCTTCGATATCCTCATCTCCATCCTATAAAATACATCCGTTGCAATCCTATTTCGCCGGTATCGATCGCCTGCGATATTCCTTCATAACATTGTCACTAGAAATCCAAGAGATGCTCGTCCTTTAGCACCCTACACGTTACGTATAATAATTGTTGTTTAATAAATAATTTCCTAATTGGCATTCGTCAATTGGTTTGACAAACAGCAAACATCACTTTTTGTATGCAAAAATTGATATTCTATATAATTTTATTAGGTTGGTTTAATATCAACTTTCGTGAAATCGTCTACGGTTTGAAATATGATTTCTAAGGATCACGATTCGTAATAATTTTTCTTTCGGAAAATACATATTGCACAATTGAGCGGTTGTACATGTGCGAAGAAGAAATGGGTAAAGTAAAATATTGTAGAGGTCGGGCGTTAATATGAACTTCAAATTCCAAAGGTAATGGGTAATAAATTCGATGCATTTTACGGCGCTGCGCTGGCTGTTGCTGTAATAATCATGATTATTTTCTGAAATACCCGACGTCTACTGAACCATAGATGTTTCAACCTCTAGCAACTTATGTACCACGCATATACCACTCGCAACAGTGGGTTATATCTTCGATTTTATAACCACTTTTGTCGATAAAGCTTTAAAAGTTGATTTAACGTCCAATTTAAGACGGTAACGCATCTATTTTGTCATACTAAATGTCAAATTAAGCGCTTCTAATAAAGCATTTTCTCGGTATTTATTATATAAAATTGTCGATCTGTTATATTTTAATATACATACCTATATTTTTATTTAATTACACTTCTTCTAGTAACACCAATGATAGGATACTAAAATTTTGCAAAAGGCACACAGTATGGGAATATCGACTTAAATGCGATTTTTCATTTTTCATTTGTAGAAATGATAAAAAGGTATGGATAGTGCAAGCAGATATAAATATTACTGAATCTATCGGCCTGCATCAATTCTAACATTGTCCAAATCAAGAATAAGTATAAGGTGTCGCTCATTCGCAGTCGCTTTTTGCCAATCTCATTTAAATTGAGGAACAGGTGTTATTACACTAAAGGGAATTCACACTACAGATAACCTTAAATTAATGAGGAAAAATTGTTGTTGCTGTCCTGTCATCGCCGGGAATCGAACTCGAATCTTTGGCTTCACGCACCACTGCTGTACGTAGTCAGATACGTATCGTCGCGTTGCTGATGTCACCTCTCTTAGGTTGGTAGTAAAGCAATGGAGCGTGAAGCTAGAGACCCGGGTTCGATTCTCGACGAGGGCGTAACAGTATCAAAAATTTTTCTTCATTAATTTGAGATTATTTGTAGTGGTGAAAATTAATTCACTGTAATGTAGTGAAATTAACCTTATATAAACTCTTCTAAATGTCTCATTATCAATAAGTATTATTGTTTGCATATAATAATGACAGTAAACATTCATAAATGAAGTATCATGGATTCCGTTATTTATTGTAAATGTAAATTTTTAACAAAGTTAATTCGTTGATTTTTCAAAGCTGGGCGTGAGCACTCGTCACATATTTTACATTATGGGTTTTTACGTCTTTTTCCGAGCTCTTGTTACGTAGTAAACCATACCATTATTGAGAATAATCAGAAACCACGACAAAACAGTCAAAAAGAAAGGTCACAATCATCCTAATAGAGAGTATAATAGGAATAGTTCAATATGCTTTACTAATAAGATCAGAAATTAAATTTTTAGTATTTGAAACTGAAACAAAATTATGACGTTAAATTAAGAAAAAAATCTATTAAAAGAGGCAAAATTTCATTTTCTTGCACGCACATTGTACTTTATGATGTGAAATCCATGTGTGAATCCGTAGAAAAATTAATAAATATTTTCAATGTTTTGTTCGACAAACGTTCGGGATGTCGCCTCATTTATCATTTAAGAGTGAAGAGGTAGGCTGTATGTGTGTATCTTCTAAGCAGGATTTGCTTTGGAACGATCGCAAGGAGATGAAATTATCCTTTAGCTTTCTTCACGTTTAATCTCAGTTTAAATCACGTGTATATGTTTAAGTACGATTCATAAATCGTTTCGTACTTCGTGCGATTATTGGCGTATAAATCTGCGCCTCAGAGAAGGATTTATAAGTGGCACAAGTTAACGATTACACAGAGGCGCCGACGTAGGGATGCAAAATGAGAAAACATACTCGCAAATTAAAAAAAGATAATAATAAAAAGAGGACGAAGAGAAGAACGAAAGCAGTTAAACTCGTACTTTATGGGGCAGTAAACCAACTTATATCTAATCTATTGTGCCACAGAGGACTTCTTATATTGCTTACTTTACATCTGTACATTGAGGATATTGTAATGAATAGACACTTACCGGACCATCTCATACGCTTTCATATCTTAAATGGATGCAACCGCCATTATTCCTTAAAGTATTAGCGGGACTTGTTAAGTAGATTCCTTGAGCAAAGCAATCGCACTCGCCACAGATAAAGTTGAAAATGTTATTTAGAAATGCACAGGCAACATTAAGAGGTTGGCTGTTGAACATCGTCTCATGAAAATATAAAAGTAAATTCAGACCAACTAATCAGAAAACTAATTAGTCAATGCACTGCAAATGTAATAATGAATTTGGTCTGAAAACCTATAATTTTTTGTAACTAATGCAGTGATTGAATTATCTGTTAAGTTGTCTTTAACATTTTAGTTAATACTTTCTCTGAATTAGCGCAACAATTAAGTTAATAATATAAAAGTAGGGTCTTTTTTTTTTGATAAGTTTTCTTAAACAGTTTTGAGTAATACAAAATAGTTTGTAAAAGGTCTATATTGTTTCAATACGTTTTTCTTTTTATCATGTCATTCTTTATCTGAAAATCCCTTAACCCTCTCGGTAAATATCAAAACTATCAGGAGACTTAGCAATAACGTCTATATGACGTAAAAAAACCCATAAATTTTTATACGCGCTTTACTCCAATGTGTACCAAATCCGCCATATGGTATGATAATTTTGTGGTAAATCAAGATAAAAATCTATTCAAGAGTAATATACACTAATTTTTTAAGTACTAGTCCTTATCTTTGTTTGTGCCTGAATTAATGTTTAATAGATTATTTTTATTAACGCTTAACCGTCATTTAAATAACATAAAACACGTCAAATCTTTTTGGACCAGTGTTGGATTTAACAATTTTTTTGATCAAACGAGTAGTTAGAATTCAAGACATTCAACTAAATCTTTTTTGTACTTATTTTACAAGGGATGCGCAAAGATTATGTAATAAATTAAAAACGAAATTTTGCATATAATAAATGTATCTGAGTCTTGTCATTTAGATAATAAGCAGATTGTACACAGGTAATTGAAAATTTATTGTTTATTAAATCAATTTACTTGATCCGGCTCTGTTTGGGAAAGCAAGAGATGTAGGTGTACACACTGGTTTATATAACAGTTCTTTTCCAAACAATAAGATGGATTGCATGAGAAAAAATGCCACCTGTTTTGAATAGTTAGCAGCTACTACTAAGTCCAAACGTTCATGAATAATGACTCTGAATCTGAAGCCAGATAAATCATCATAATGTTCAAAGGCAAGATTGAAAATGTCAATTTCAAACCTCGAATTGCTGTTAGAAGAAGATTAAACATGCAGTAGAAAGTAATATACATGTTTTAATCCTGATTCATTCCTACCGATAATAAAAAGAAAACATGAAAGGGCCTTTTGTAATGCTTAGAAAATTGTTACACAACAGCACATTACCAACAACTGAAAGTTAACTGTTCCTTTCGGATATAACTGATCATTTTATAATAATTGTTGGTTGTAAAAAATCGGTTTAATGTTGCCACTAAATCATTAAATTATTAGTATTATTGTAAGAGAGAATTTTAAGTAAATGTTAAATTTGTTCGTATCCTGAAAAAAATGACGGCCAATTTCATAATTTTCAAATATCTTCAAGTTTTGGAAAGTATTCTTACTGACAAATTTTCTTGGTGTGCAGTATGATGCTGCTATTTTTATTAAACATTTTTTCTGGGTACATGAACAGTCGGTCAGTATCTTGTTAAAAGTGTCTACAACGTGCTCATGAGAACTGATGCTGTTCTGATAACGAAACGTTAGGAGGTAACTTCAGCCGACCACGGTCTTTAAACAGCATCAGTTCATCTACTGGCCGCGAAAGCATTTACCAATTCGTGCTGATGAGACCCAAGGAGATCAAAACTGCGATTCAAGTTCGATGGTTTTAACAGAATATTAAACAGCATGAATTTTTATTCTGGGTATATATTTTACAAAACACTTCAGTTTTTTTTTTTTGTATATGTCTTGAACAATAATTTGCAGAATTTCATTTTTAATTGAAACACGAGCAGCTCGTTGGTAACAGTGGCGATAAAAAAAATGCAAACGAATATATGTACCGAATTGCAAGTTATCAAAAAATCATACTCAGCTATTGTAGAGTAATATGCAAGTTAACGCAAAAATAAATGCACGTGTAAATGAGTCGTGTAAAAACTAAACCATGTAGCCTAGCATATCTCGCAGGACGATTAAATTTCATTTGAAACTATGTGCTACACAGGCTTTTAGAGGTTCGAGGTTCACGCACTGGATACTCTTAGTTCAACAGTAATTTGAACTTCAAACTTAAACTTAACATGACTACAAAATAAACATTTTTTTTGCAAACAGCAAACTTTATATATGTAGGTACCTACTTATAAGTCCTTAGGTATTGTTTGCTGTACGGATTTTTTTTTTATAAAATGCAAACACAAAACGTACAAATAGGTTGTTCTTCTGTTTGAAGTATTTGAGGACCAACAGTTTTCACTAATTCAATAACACAATAGACACAATATTTACAGTTGAAGTAGGTACATATTACATTTACATCATAAAAGCACCCAATAATTAATTCGTAAAATAGTCACAGGTAATTGGACATACGCATTGTTACTATTCGTTATGGCACTAGCTCCAATCTAACTATTAAAATAGTGCGTTTGTGTGTTTAATATTCATTACACTCGACTACAGACGAATTAGGAATTAAAAAATCATAAAATACATAGACAACTACTACCAACTTGTTCATAGAATCGATGCTCTTAACTCATTCGTTTGATTTAACGATGATGTCTACTCACTGTCTCAACTTTATTAGATTTACCGGGAAGCGATTGGTTGAAACTGTGGCACGCTTGCTTGTTTAGTTTAATTATCAAAAACAATTAGGTGCGTGAACAAGCAAAAAAATTGGTCAGATTTTATTAAAAAAATTCACCATTCCTGGTCTAAACGTCTGGTTAGTTGTTGAACTATAATGGTTGTATATGTCTAACTGTATTAGAAAAAAAAAAATTTAACAGAAGCTCTAAGTTTATAATTGCAAAAATCTACCTACTATTATAATGTTAATGTCTGCCAAGTTTCAAACTTTTTTGGACAGTTACATTGGGGGGAATATTTGCAGAAATATATTTGTCGAATAGCGCAATATGAAACTTCGTCACTACAGGGTGTTCCACAACACAACAAGATCATCTGCTTTATTTATTTCGAAGGAGTACAAAAATTTAAAAATTGTCAAAATAAGACCGAAATACTCTAACGTGCCTACATATAACATGCATGAAATAAAGTGTATGCTGCTTAATTAGAAGGGTGATCTAAATAATGAATTAACAGACGCATGAAACATTGAAAACTAACTGAAACAGCTTATTCCCTTGAGAAATGCACAACATTTTGAAACGAAATACTCAACATTTAAAATTCTCTTTCATTTTCAGGAGCTTAAAGAAAGTTTCAATTACGGCCTGTTTTCACCGCCAGAAAATGGAAGAGCGGGAAAATTCCTGGACGAGGAAAGACGTTTGGGAGATTACCCTTTCAACAGTCATGTGGGCTACCTTGAGGTAAATAGAAACATTCAAAGTTTCAGCAAAGAAGGGTTTTTTACATGGTGGAATTTCAAATTCAATTTAAACTCACATTAACCTGATGATTGATGAATTCCCTGTGGTGTATAGATCTCCGTGATCGCAACGCATTGTGGCTAAAAAGTTCGGCCTATCTCTCAACTTTATATGAACTGTTGACAAAATAGTTGTCTTATTTGGCATCTACTCATTTTTTGCTCTGAATATGTCGCATTCTGTTAATTTTTCCTCTACTTAGCTCATAGTGTCTTTCATTATTTAATTAGATGAAATTTCAACTAAAAGTCATTCCCAACTGGTATATATAGGGTTGTTCGGAAAGTCACTTCGTTTTTTCCCGACAGAGGATTTAATTGTATTCTTTTGTACCCAACTTCACATTTAAGCCGTATAATTTTTATATGCTTTGAGAGCTCATATAGCAAGGCTTGTGTGTGAAAAATTCCAATTAATTCTACGCAGTAGTTTTTGGTTGGTGCCCTTTTAAATATGGAGAGCGATAAGCAGCATTTTCGACATATCTTACTGTTTTACTACAGAAAGGGTAAAAATGCTGTTCAAGCCAGAAAGAAATTGACTGATGTGTATGGAGAAGGTGTGTTGACAGTACGCCAGTGCCAGAACTGGTTCGCTAAATTTCGATCCGGCAATTTTGATGTCGAAGATGCACCACGTTCGGGAAGGCCGGTTGAAGCTGATAAAGACGCGATAAAGGCATTAGTTGATGTGAACCGGCGAATAACAACACGTGAGATCGGATTGAGGTTAAATTTATCAAATTCAACAGTTTATGACCACTTGAAAGGCCTGGGATTATCCTCGAAGCTCGATGTATGGGTTCCCCATGTTCTCACAGAGAGAAATCTGTGTCGCCGCATTGACGTCTGCGATTCGCTTCTCAAACGTCACGAAAATGATCCGTTTTTGAAGCGCATCATCACTGGGGACGAAAAATGGGTTGTATACAACAACGTCAAACGCAAGAGGTCATGGAGCAAAAAAGATGAACCGGCTCAAACCATTTCCAAAGCCGATATTCACCAAAAAAAGGTGATGCTGTCTGTTTGGTGGGATTTTAAAGGAATCGTTTTTTTTGAGCTTTTACCGGATAACACAACGATTAATTCGGAAGTCTACTGTCATCAGCTGGACAAACTGAATGATGCACTTCAACAGAAAAGGTCAGAACTAATCAACAGGAAAGGTGTAGTGTTTCACCAAGACAACGCGAGACCTCACACAAGTTTGGTCACTCGCCAAAAGCTTTTACAGCTTGAATGGGATACAATGCTACACCCACCATATTCTCCAGACCTGGCACCATCGGATTATTATTTGTTCCGGTCACTCCAAAATTTTTTAGACGGTAAAACCTTCACCTCAAATGAGGAGGTCAAAAACCTCCTCGATCAGTTTTTTGCCAGCAAAGACCAAAAATTTTATGAGCGTGGAATTATGCTACTATCAGAAAGATGGCAAAAGGTGTTGGACCAGAACGGTCAATATATAATTTAATAAAGTATTTGTTTATTATACGAAAACTGTCTTTCATTTCCAAAAAAAAAAAAAACGAAATGACTTTCCGAACAACCCTATATTACAGCGGCCTAAGTATTTGGTTTATTTAACAGCAGATACGTTCTCATGTTATACAAAGCGTTGTGTACCAACACGTTTATCTCACCGAGAAATGTTCATTATACACCCTATTAGCATATATTCAGGATTTTTTTGACGTAGCGGCTTGAGAACTTTTTATTGCGAAAAACAAACGCCTGATGTAGTAACTAACCACAGACTATGCAGACTAATTATTCATTCACACCCATTCACTGGCATCAGACTTACTTAATCTGATTCACAAAACAATTCTCGTTAAATATACAATACACAATCCCACGGTTACTGATTTTTATTATACCTATGTCAGGAAATAATCTGAAAATTGTGGTAGAAAAAAATACATTTGCCTTAATAAAAAAGCAGTAAACACTTCAATGATTCAACTTATATTGACTTTTATGAGGAAAATTTGATTGAATGAAGCAGTATTCAGTATCGTTTTATATTTTTGTCTTGACTTACTAGTCATAAGCAATTAAAATTATAACTAAAGCACCTCTAATTTTTATCTCTTAATATTTTCATTTCAGGTTACATTAAGTAACAGTATTTTTAATAAAATAATTCGAAGTGGTCTGTATTCTGTCGAAACTGCCAGACGCGGATCGCGATTTCGATCTTTTTGGATCTCATCAGCGCGTCGCAGGCAGCTCCGACAGAACACAGACCAAC
>NW_020438957.1:110158-128897 GCF_000699045.2 Agrilus planipennis
CGCTGATGAGATCCAAAAAGATCGAAATCGCGATCCGCGTCTGGCAGTTTCGACAGAATACAGACCACTTCGAATTATTTTATTCGATTAAGCTAACGTGCCTATCACGTTGAGGTTAGCTACGTCAGGATTCGTTTTCAGCAAGTAGATATCCACACAAGTGGACCTTGTTGAAAAATACGTAATCCTAAAATGTAGCATCGTGCTACAGATGGCGTTAACTGTGCCGTTTGTAGTATTTTCTGAAACGCAGTATTTTTAATTTTAATTAATTTAAAAATTTTGCTTGTTATGGTATAATTTAAAATTAAGTATAAACCAAATGTAAACGTCATATTTCAATATGCCGGTTTTGTCATTAATTTATCCTGTGGTTTTCTATTTCCTTTTTTGTACGAATTGTGCGGTAACTTCCATGTTCAGTCCTATATCGAACGATCTTTGTAAGCTTTCATTTATACGTGTTTATTATGGTCATCTAAATGTTATCGCAAATTAATTTGTTCGTACCGGTCACGTATTGTACTTTTTAGTTCTTGCAAGTGTTGTAATTTAGACCCATGCTACAGTTATTAGCTCCGAGAATTTATATTTCATTATTACACCACAAAAAAAAAAGAGAAACATGTATAAGGCATGATCGATGGCTAGCAAAACTGTAATAACAATAATAATATTCATCATTTGTTATATAACTGGTCATGTATTTTACAGAATAAGGGCTCATTATGCTCCCATTATTCTGTAATAAATTACAAGCTTGCAGAGCTAGAACAGAAAATATCCCTACAAGTATCGTTATTCATATACAGATACACACAGTATCGAGATGTGCCACTTATTGGGCGATGTATTAAAGACACTATATTTTTAAACCCGGAATAAGTAAGGGTTTCAATTCAAATCGATACCAAAGTTATTATAATAAAGAAAACTGTCTTATTCGTGATTTAAATCATATCGCTGGTACTGTTGGCAGGCAGTGTAAAGCTATATTTCAATTTGTGTCGTTTTGTCAAGTCTGTTCTTAGGAAATGTAACCCTCAAATTGAAAAATATCAATTTAAAACACATTACCCCAAAGGAACATATGATAGTTTATATACACATACATCTCATTATTTCATAAAAAATTTTAGCGCGATGCTACATTTTAGGATTACGTATGCTCCGAATGCTTCGAATTATTTTATTCTTCATATTCTCAAGTTTACATTTATTTTTTTTTATAGTTAAAATACAAGCGGCGTGTTTACAAGATGCTCAGTGTTGATGAGAAGCAATTGAAGAGCCTACACACACGAGCGAATTTAAAACGATTTCTTGACTATGTCACCAACGGACAGGTCGAGAAGATTACTAAAATGTGCTCGAAGGGCCTTGATCCAAATTTTCACTGCCAGGAATCAGGGGGTAAGTTTCATTTGAAAATTTATGACTGCGAAATGAACGAGAAGAGTCATGAACTTCTTAACTTTGGTCATTTCTGAAGGAAATCAATCAGAAATAAAATCACAGAAGCAGGAATGAAATTTTTCAAACAATCAAATGAAGTACGTACTGTGTGAAGCTAGCACCACAAAGTTATATTTCCTTTTTATTGTTTTAAGACTGATGACCTTATGATTATGATGATGATGATAATATGAAGATTGGAAAAACTTTGGCGGTTATTGTAGAACAAACAGAATAGCTTAAAACCCCAACGTCAAAACACTGTTTACTTCAGTCCCTGAAGAAGGTAACTTTGTTATCGAAAAGTGCTTCGGACAACTATAGTGTCGTGTTTTGGCGTTGGGGTTTTGAGCTATTCTGTCTGTTCTGATGATGATAATGATAATTTGTCGCTAATTTTCTACCAAATTCAAAAATTTGTAGATCCAGCGGGTGAAAATAGAGAAAATGTTAGCCCATCAAACCGGAACTCCACATAGCATATCTCCAATTAGAAATACCACAGAGAAATACCGTAAAGGGGAATAATCTTTAGCCGAAAGTCGTTTCTATTTCGAGATACGTACGTGTAGTGCGAGCTTGATATCAAGCCTGACACTAAGTATATCTAGTTTCCAGTAACTAGATGTAGTGACAAATTTTTGGATTTGGTGGCAAATTAGCGACAAATTATAGTACACTTTAGAAATAAGAAATATAACTTTGTCATGCTAGCTTAATAAACGTATGTGACGTTTTTTTTGGCTAACGAATAGGGTTCGGTTTTACGAGTTAAAATTAAATTTATTTTATTCTACTACATCTAATTTGATTGCATTCCTAGAAACTCCGTTGACTATTGCCACTAAAACCAAGAAACCCGCTAAAGTCCTAATAGCATTAGTGAACGGTGGTGCATTGCTCGACTACAGGACAAAAGACGGTTCAACAGCAATGCATCGTTCTATCGAACACAAAAATCTAGAAGCAATGAAAACATTACTGGAACTTGGCGCGTCGCCCAACTACAAAGATGGAAAAGGACTGACCCCACTTTACCTGACCATCACTCAGAACTGTGAATCTCAATATACGGAAACGCTTCTTCACGATCACGCAACTATCGGCGCTCAGGATCTACAAGGGTGGCAGGAAGTCCATCAGGTACCTAAGTTAATCTTGTTAAATTTATGCAAGTGCTAGAATAGCTTTTTCATTTGAGATTTGCATGCATGACATATAACATCAAAATTCTTCATCGACTATCTGAATATTGCTGATTATTTCCGGAAACTTCTTGTCAGTTCCTATTGTTATGTCAGTCTTGTCTGCTGTGTGATTTAAAGCCTTGGCATTGCCTCTTAACATTACTTGAAGTTTAGTGAAATTTTTGCGCAAATAATTTTCAGATGTTTCCAATTATATTCCTCTTAGCTATACTTAAGGATTAACTTAAATGTAATTTAATTACATACGGATATATTAGAGAAATAAGTGAGTGATGGTTAGTGAATTTGTTTTTAACTGATGATGATGATGTAAATGTCACATTCTGAGATAAACAAATGTGACGTTGAAACGTGAAAACTGGACATTAACGAGTTGCGGAAATGGACTTCTAATTAGTTCGTTTCGCAGTTTCGAGCAATCAGAATATTAATTTCTAATACGTTGCGAACCTATAGAAGGTACATGAGTGCCGATAATATGATTAAAAGAGAATAAATGAACTGGTCTAGCCAGATTTTCAATTATGGAAGCTATAAATATGTAATCTAAAGTGGGCCGGATAGTTACAAATTGTTAATTAACGAAATTAATTGAGTAGATAGTGTAGCGTACGAGCAAGCTGCTTAGTGAATAATATTAAGATCATAAATGTTCTTAATCAAATTTTAAATGTTTCACGGCTGTAACACTAATGAGTTATTTTATTTGGTTGTTGATAGAAAACTATTCATTTATTGTAATCATCATTATCTTGAAATAAATCTTTATAAGATATTAATTCAGATTAATTTCCGTTATCGCACTGATTAACTTTGTACTGCTAATATATATGAACCCTTTCAGGTAAAAATACAATTACGCTTTCAGACATAAACTGTAACGTTTTTACCCTTTGATTGAGGGTATTTTCAAGGAGCAATGATGATAATTGAAAATCATTTTCTCCTTCTAACAATAGGTTTATTATTTTGTAAAAAATTTTTTTTATTGGTGGTAGAAGGTCAATATTTTAATTGATGTAATAAGTTAACAATTCTTAACTCTAAATTATATTTTCGAAAAAACCCTCAATCAAAGGGTGAAATGCTATTATTTTTTATTTTATTATTATTTGAAAGGTTAATTAAGATTATTTTAATAATAATAGAATAGGTTTGTCAACTAGAAAACTGAAACGTTCCACATCTTTAATTACAATAATCTAATCTATAAAGGTCCTTTCTCTACCGATCTCGTATGACTCTTACGAATCTTCAATCAAATCATACGATCTAATGATATTCCATTACCCCTTAACGAATGTAATTTTTTTTTTTTAATTTTTTCGATTTTGTCATTTATTTTTGATAAGTTTATCTAAATTTGTTAGTTGTTCTAATGCTAATACTTTGATTTTCTAACTTATTTTTGGTTGTATGCCAGTAAAAGGAATTATATATATATATGATAAACTGTAATTACTCCAGTTATCATCTTGAGTGTATTTTTCTTACATCTCTACGGTAATAAATACAATTTTTTCTTCGTATAATGGTGAATGCGCCTGGCAGACAATAATTATAGCAATATACTTATTATTTAACATATACTTTAACAACAGAAATAATAAAAAGCAGAGATCCAAAAATTGTGCTTTGTGGTACCCCAGTATGTAATAATTTCAGTTCACTTTTAATATTATTATTTAATTTTTAATCATCTCCAACGCCTCTTATGCCAGTAGGATAATTTTTTTTAAGAAGGATCTATGGTATGGTATGGTACAATTAATCAAAATCTAAAAATATTTTTTTCGCTAAAGAGAACACAGCCATATGTTCCTACATGTTAAAAATGATGACGTCATTCAATCTCCCTTATCCCTTGTTTTCTTACAAACCCATTTTCGTCATGTTGTGAGTAACATTATCCCATATTTACACACTGTTTTGTTTATTATTTTTCCTCCCTTTTTTAGCTTCCTCGCTGTCAGTTATTATAAGACATCTGATATTAACCACGTGTCTGATATTGTTTATGAATTTTTGATCTTGGTAGGTCCGTTCTCGTTGCTAGGGTTACGACCTCGCGCACGTGTATTTCAGCAAAACAGTTGACGGCTTGTTTTTGTTTCAGGCTTGCAGGACAGGCCTGTCGCAGCACCTGGAACAATTATTGTTTTACGGGGCGAACATGAACGCCAGGAATGCTTCTGGGAACACGCCGTTGCACATTTGTGCGGTATTCAATCAAGAATCGTGTGCCAGACAATTGCTATTCCGGGGTGCCGATAGGCAAGCCCTAAATTATGCCAATCAGACTCCCTATCAAGTGGCTGTTATAGCAGGAAACATGGAACTGGCCGAGATCATACAGAATTTCCGAAACGAAGATGTCGGTATGTTGACAAATTTAAATTATTTTATAGATACATATTCGCATGGTTCGTATTTTATTGCATTGCATTTAATAAAATATTGTGTTATAGTCAGTGTTCTTCTTCTAGTTTTTTTTTTCTTCTTCGTTTTCACTTCAATCATCAATACATTCATGCATAATTAAGCATGTCCCAAGTTAACTTATTCCGCAATTAAAATTTAAAAATTATACAAGAGGGATGTTCTAATCTCTTTGGGTTAAAATTGTCTTATTTCATCTCTTTGGATGTTATCTAATGATGCAATTAGCAGGACAAAAACAACTAAATATAAAAATACATAAAATTAATAAAAGAAAAATTTCATATGATTTTTATANTGCACCTAAAACCCTCGAATGAAGAAGACAATTTATTATTTAATCTGTAATAGAGATTGTTTTATATTTATTTTTCATAATTTCACATTAATAAAAAAAAAATCAATACCACTATTGAATAAAAATGTCATTAAAGATAAAATCGGTACTTTTAGCTGGTATCTTTATTGGACAGATGCAGCAATACCTACTTATTCAAAAGGTTAAAGTGTACCTTTTACCTTTTGTTTATTTAACAAACCTAATCAAGCGATTCGTTAGCGATAAAAGTATATAATAAAATGATTTTTTAAATTTTGTAATACATTTTGTTCTACTACCTATAATTAATTTATTCATGACGAAAAGGCATTTATTAAAATGTATCCTTAAAAATTATCGCCATTTCTCAAAATAAATGATAAAAAATTATTCCTCTAAAAAAAGTTAAATTTTAAACGTTAACATTGGCACAAAAATACTGTCGTTGGTCAATTGATTAATATAAATAAGGATTAGCAATTAGGATAAGAATGTTTGAAAGTAGCTCCGAAATGATTAATTTGCAACATGTGTGTTAGCCATAGCTTTTCAGAAAGCTTATATAGAACCGAATTAGTAAAAAGATTTTTTTCGTGCCTAACTGTACATATGAATGTCATCTACATGTAGCTTTTCCTGTAATGCAGCTTTTAGACTGTTAGCTGTTATTTCAGTACCATTTCGAGGCCCTCCAAAGTATAATCCGAAGCGTCGATCGGCAATAGGTTGGTTAAATCGGGCTCCTTCAATGAGCTGTTTAATGCTGCCCCCTTCCCCATGTCCTAGTGACCGATCCTCGGCTCCTTACAGCTCAGCAAGTTCTAGCGTTAGCGAAGGAAGCGCAGCTCCAGGCCATGAAACCGATACGGCTAGTATCGTTACAGGTCTGTATCAATTTCATTCTATTCTTCTAAAAGTAAGTACCTACCTACGTACTTGATTGATCCAACCAAGTCATGAGGAGAAATGTATGGAAAGGACTAGTTTTTAAATTACTTCCTTTTTTGTACTCTCTCTCTCTCTCTCTAAATTGGCATGATGAATGTGCATTTGTAGCATTTTCATTTATTTTATCTGAATGTAATTGTTTTGGAATGGCTCAAACTTTTCGAAAATGTTGAATGTTAGTGCAAGAGTTACATACTTCTGTGCTTCACGTTTGGTAATGTCATCATAGGCGAGGAGCCGGTGATATTGAAAGTACCGTCATCGCCGAATTCTAAATATTTTTTAAAAAAATTGATAATTGATAATTGTACGAACAAAATGGCCTTGGTACGTGTTCATTTACTCAGCCGAAAGTGTATTAAAAGAAAATATTTATAATAAAAAATAAACAAATTTGCTATCAATACACTACAGTTCTTTAAAATTCGCGATGATGGTAAAATATTTTTTCTTTTTTATTAAAACATTTTCTATTAGTATACTTTCGGCTAAGTAAATTAACGGGTTTAACGTATAATTATCAAATATCAGTTTTTTTTTAAATTTTACAATTGCAATTACTTTCAATGTCACCGGCTCCTGGACTACCAGAGACATAGCTGTTAGACCCGGGTGGGCCAAGAGAAAAATTTGCTTTGTCCGAATCGAGGGTTTTTACGATTTTTATTTCGATTGCTTACTTTTTGATCAAGGGGTGGTGAAAAATAACTTGAGCATCAGGGGAGGAAATAAACATGCGCTCTCAGGGTTGGTTTATATTAAACCTTATATTTATGTCAATTTCAAGGAGCTTAAAGCATCGTAAGCTATATAGAGCTTAAAATCTAACTACAATCTCAAGAAGATTTAATACAACGTAAAGACTTCGTTAGATAGTAGTAATTTTGCAATATCTAGTTTCATTATTATCCTAATATCGAACATCGTCTTTAGTGTTTTAATGATAAATTTACTCAGTGCTTGCACTGGGCGTTACAGAGAAGAGTTTGGGAGATACAAGTGATATAGTCAGTGATAGTTCCGGTGTTGGTACCGCCAATTCAGATACCACCAACGGAAGTGTTTCGCTTCCTGGAACAACTGTAGTATGTACCGAAAGTTATACTTCGAAACTCGATGGTCATCTTAATATTCGAGAAGGCGACATCATCGAAGGTAAGATAGAAATTTATTTCGTAATAATGGAAATTAATTAATTATATCGATTGTTGGAGCCAGGCTTTTCCGCTGTTATTGTTTGAAAGTAAAATACGTTTGCTTAGAATTTTCAAATAGTTGCGCTTGTTCTAAATATGTCGGTACCATTTACTTTCTCTTGTGGTTTCCGTTCGCTAACGCGTTTCATTATTTTAGAATTTAGAGTAGTAAGGATGAGAATAAAATCATGAAGATTTTTAGGATCACGAAATAAAAACATTTCGGTAACTAATTGTCTGCCATCGATTAATTAATGAGTAAGGCATAGTTTAGTTTGTTTAGAATAAAAATAAAAATTATTCAAGTTGTCGCTAATAAGTATGATCTAGTAGTTGTTATTCGAATGCATGCTTGTGGTTGTGTGCGAATATTTGTTTTCAGGCAGCTAATAGCAACAACCTTGAAAACTATTCGTGATCTTCACAGATCGAGAAAATTGTTAGTAGGTATAATAAGTATACTTAGGTAACTTGTTCGACTTTGTAATGTGCGTCATATGAAATTGTTTCAAAAGCAATTGCGGTAACTTGTTTGATAAGTTTAATTAACTCAAAATCAGTATGTTTTAAAACATACCGTGGAACAAGCGAATTTTCCTTTTATTTGCTATGCAATGGTAAAACTGTTTTGCGGCATGAAAAAGAAATATTTACTACTGTGTAAGTTTCATTTTACAATAACAAAATCCATCAGATTTCTGGTTATAAATATTATATAATTCGTATAGTTACTGGTGCGACCGACGATGGCTATTTGGAAGGGACGATTAAAACTGGAGGTTGTAAAAGTGGCCTGTTTCCCTCTCACTGTGTACAGGAAGTGCGGTTACGACATCATAATATTCAGGCCCCCATGATGATCGCTCTGGATTCCCGAATGCCTGGCAGACCTGGAAGCGGAAGGGTAGCTGGCAGGAGGGAATGTACAAGCAGCACAAATGCAGCCAAACAATTTGCAACTGCGCCAAGGTTAAAAAGAACGTAAGAATCGCAATCGAAAGAAAAATCTTTTGGGCATTAGCTCAATGAAAATTGTCCTATTTAGGTACGTCGGGTTTTCGGTCGAACCAAGGACGGTGGTACTGCACAGAGGGCGTAAGGGGTTCGGATTTATTTTAAGAGGCGCAAAGGCTACGTCTCCTCTAATGGAGCTGACTCCTTCTGAAAAATGTCCCGCTCTCCAATACCTGGATGATGTAGATCCCGGCGGAGTTGCTGACAGGGCCGGCCTCAAGAAAGGCGATTTTCTACTGGAAATCAACAACGAAGATGTTTCATCTGCTTCTCACGAACACGTGGTGGATTTAATAAGGAAGTCGGGAGACTTGGTTTCGATGACGGTAGTATCTTTGGGACCTCCAGTCTTACCTGGTTCTCTACCCATGAGCAAATCTACGGCAGGATTTCCTGGAGGCAACACGGAACATATAAACAAACGACAATGTGCTACGTTACCAAGAAAATCTAATTATCAATCAAGCGGAGTTGCTACCATTGGACGGTCGATTCAAGCCCCCTTGCCTCCACGAAGAGATCCAAAAACTACCCTCAGTGTTGGTAGGGCGAGAGCAAAGAGTTTGGTTGCTGGATTGGGTAAGTCCTGATATTACTTATTACATTACATAATTAATGAAATATTGTTGGTTCTTTTTAGAAGCAGGAGGAGAAAAAGAGGCTGACGATTTAACGAAATCAAGTTCCGCAGAATCGGTTCACCAACAGGTCATGAATATTTCAGCCCAAGCAAGAACCGCGTCGATTCGTCAGAGGCCAATTTCGAACCGAATTACAACTCTAGAACTCGAAGAACTGTTCCAAAGACAAAAAGGCGAAACTGGAAACAAACAGGGTATGATGGGCACATCAAATTTCCAAAGCGGTTACAACACCTTAAGTCATCCTGGATCACCAGCCAAATCATCTGGTCGGGTTTATGCCAGCGTAGCGGAAATGAAACGAAGCAAAAATAAAGTAAGGAAATACAATTAAGTGCAAATCCGAATTGATGATAATTTTGCTTGGTCTTTTTTAATTTTTCAGAATGTTAAAGTTCGTTTTCAAAATATGTTCAGCGAAGGACCAGAATTGCGAAGAAATTTCCACAGTACACCTGATCTAGCAAACCAAGAAGCGTACAACGAAGTATTAATAAAACACCATCGTAGTCAAGATGATGTCGATTTGATTGGTGTGAATCGCAATCAGAAGCCACCCCCCACACATCCTCCGCCACCACCGCCGGTAGGCCAGGTCATAAAAGTCGATATTTCTAAAACGATAAAATCGGAATATGGCAATTTGAATAACAAAGATATTTCCGAAGAAGGTATTGTCTCGTCCTTCAAACCAACAGCAAGTGCTAAACTTTACGCGTCCCCGGAAGACATGAAAACAGTCGGTTATCGATCAAGAAGTGTATCATCTCAAATCGCCAAGAACCAGCTGAGGAAATCTCACAGTATGAAGTCAAACATCAACACTAAGGCTGTAGCAGGTGCAGTCTCTTCTTCAAGAAACATGAATCCATATGCTCAACCAATTAGAGCGTCTAGGTCACACTCTACTGTAGGTAAGGGATTTTAAATCTTCGTCTATTTCGTGGTCTCCAATTTTCTTTTTTTTATTTCAAGGAACAACTAAAGAAAGGAAGAAACGGGTGTTTTTAAAGGATCCTTCGAATAATTCTTTAATTTTAAACAAGAGTCCTCCTCCTATACCTGAACCGGACTACAGTTGCAGTGGATCTGAAAACGAAAGTGGAGATGAACAAAAGGCGCATGGAAAGTTTCCATCGAGGTTACCCACTGTTCATCTTCAGCCAGTTGAAAACAGCGGCAACAGTAATGCAAGGTAAGCCATTTCGCATTTTAATCAAAAAATTAAGTATTGTCCTTTAATAATAATCATTTTATTCGCAGTGGAAGTAGTTCCAGCGGAAGCGCTTCGATGCCGCACAGTATTAGTGTTGAAGAAATACAAAGAGGACGAATTATGTTGAAGTCATCTAAATCCTATCCCGATGATTTTCTGAAAAAGATGAAAGATATCGATCCTTCCAATGAAGATGCCGATAACAGTTCTTCGGGAGTGAGCTCGGATCAGGAATTACCTCCTGGACCGTCGCTAGAATTTGGAGAAGGATTGTCGCATGAGCATCCCGGCCCAGAATTATCGACCAAATTACAAAGGCACCAAACAGGTAACAAATCTTCAAGATACATTTAAGTATATAAAGTATTTTTTATCAAGCGAAAAGAATATTCTAAGTGACATATTGCTGGGTTTTTAATTTATTATTAAGCTGGCCGAAATGGAAATTACACACATTCTCGAAAATGCAGGGACTATGAAGACTTTTCTTGGCACCCTGTATATACTTCGAGATTGTAAAATACATTAGATCATTTGTTCAGAGTTAAAAAAAAGTTTATGTATACTTCATTTACTTTCTCTAGCGATTAGCCTCTTCCAATGTATTGGATGCGCGCTGACAAAATTGTAGGTAGGGAGATAAAAACTCATTATACTCACGACTCTTGTTCATTAAACATACTTTTTCATACAGTACCTGCCAGAAGTTTTGTTCAATTATGAATAGTAGTGCGAGCCGAAAACATGCATTAAAGCCTTTAATATGTCTTCAAATATAAATAAACATCTCGTTGATATTTTCAGTAGTAAATGATACCAATAACAGTACATTTGAGCAATGCAATTGTAGTGGATAAAATGGTCAATTTTTCCGTGCAGTATTGTACGTATTACACGCTCCTTACCGGTTAAGAGTTTGGTCGAGAGTTGTCTCCTTCCTTTTCTGGCCTAGTGCTGTTCTTTTCTACTTTGCGCCGGTCAAACTGAAGGTCACATCGCTACAGAAAGTAAACGAAGTATAACAGAAAGTCAGAATAGAAAAGTAAAAGCCTAAAAATAATAGGTACATATAAAAGGCGATTGGGGTTGGAGGGTTGCGGTCGACAAAAATACGAAATAATGTGTGATGACATTTATTTCATTCGTCTCTTAGGTCTATCTAGGAACGCAGTTAGTTTATCTCGATTACCACCCCCTTTAGAACAAGATCCAGAGGAGAAAGAAGAATTCCGCCTTCCACCACCCCCCGAATTCGACGAAGCGGCAGCAGTCATGGCTTCCGCGTCTGCATCAGAAGCCGTCTTGGAGCCACCCCCGCAATTTAGTGATAACAGGCAAGTGACAAGGGTCAGAATAGTCGGTGCAGTTCCCAAAGCAAATTCTCCCCCAATAAATACGCCGCCGAAATTCAAACAAGGGAGGTTGCACAGTCAGTGATAAAAACTTAGTAAGTAATACTAATTAACTCAATGTAGATTTAGTGTTTTCTACTGCTAACGTAAACCGTTTCACTATTTTCGTGAGAAAATTATATGCTTCTAAGGCACGACACACTGATTAAAAAATTTGATGTAGTATTTTGTATCAGGTAAACTTTTTCAATAATACAATCCGCTAATTAGAAGAAACTGTAATAACTTACCGTAGTTAGTCTAGAAAATTAAAAATAAACCGAGGTCATTTCTATAAGTTCCTTCACGCTTAGTGTCTATTAATTTAAGTGTTACACCCTGGAGAAATAAGAATAGAACTCGCAAGGGGTCGTGCTAGCGTGATGCCAGGAAAGAGAGAGAGAAAGAACACTGCAGAGAGGCTCATTGTTACTGTCTTTACTTTTGTAACTTACATGAAGAATAATAAGACAAGAGAATAAGAGATATAACATTTTTAATGTTGTTGTTTAATGTACGGTACGAGTCGTAAGAGCGTCACCAAATTGTGCCCAGTCGTCCGCTGCGCAGGAAATTACTGCGCAACTAATTTACAAGTGGGCCAAGAGGTTCTGCATTTAACACTCATAATATCCAAATTGTTCCGATGTTGCTAACCGCTCAGTAGACAATTGTACGAGGGATGTTTTCAAAGTTCTGGGAATTTAGCTATAATTTTTATTATTTTAAGCCGTCCTCAAAAAACATTTTCGGTGTCTCTTCAATTCACCTATTTATGACACGTTTTACGTCAGTTAAACTTTAAAGTCGAACACCTCGTAAGGGTTTTTTCAAATCTGAGTAAAGATGATAAACACTGGGTGCAAGAACCGATCGATCCACCGATAAACAGTAATTTTGGATTCTGTATTAGACTCACCAAATACTCCTTGCAACGCTGAATAATTTCTGACGTTTTTCTTTCCACAAAAAGAAAATTATTGCGCGTCTTCCATGAATACAAAAACAGTGTTATGAAAACGCGTTTATATATCAGTCGAACATCTAAATCAGACTAAACAATATTGCACGAGATATTTGCATAAACATGCCAAGACTTGTCTGGCACCAATAACATTACCTGTAAGTTCCTAGAACTTTGAAAGCATCATCAGTAATGACCCTTTTAAGTCCCATTTACTTTGGTTTAAGTTATTTCTCTTATACCTAGTCTTCCTGATATATTGTCTTACTAGAGGAGCATATCAATAGAGAACTTCTACGTAGCGTTCTCTCCCATTCTCCTGGTATCAAATTACAAAGTTAAATAGCGCTGACGCACTCTATTCTTATATCTCTATGATTCCGATGATTTTTTACTATGGCATTTTTATTTGGCATACCGAAATATCTCTAAATGGAATATTTATTATTTATGTAAGATTTATGCAAAATGCTTACTTTACTCCAACTACTATATGAATTTTTTGTTTGGTGTAATAAAATTTGCGCAATCCGTCACAAAATAGTATAAAATATAATAGTTTCCTGCCAAAAGTAAGTCCTGCAATAATTATAGTCTTTTAAAATATGTAATAGGCGAAATTTTAAAACTTAATTACAAATTTTTCATCTATAAATATAACAAAAACAGGTAGCAATTCCTAATTTTTCGTGTTTTTTAACCACCAAACATTTTTTTAAATATTTAAATACTCTCATACAGTAACTTTTGTTTAAAAATTTTAGTTTCTTCGAAAATATAATAGCACCTAACTATTTCACTATTTTCAAGTTAATAAATATAGATATTTTGATAAAAATAATATTTTCTCGAGTCATAAAGATGCAATCGTTTTCCTTTAAAATTTCGATATTCAATATGCTCAAATATTTATGAAAATAACTTACATATGTACAAGTATGTGTATATATTTATAAGTAGGCTCTTTGCAATTTTAGCAAGGTAAAACGAATAAGCTAAACAGTTTTTGTATGACACTTTTTTGTACGCCAACTGTTTAATTAAAATTTCGTTGCGACCAAACTTTACTTTTGGTAGCTACGAAACAAAATTGGTACTGGTTAGAGTTTATACATTTTATAAAATACGAAATACGGTTAGGTATTAATAGATAAGATGATTCAGAAGTATTTGATTTCGTTTAAATTAAGGCTGCACATCAGAATCTCATATAATATTAGCAACCAAATTTAAATAACTAGTGCGTGAATTAGCCGTGTTTATCTATGTATATATAATATAAATAATTTACTTGGGGTTGACAAAGTTAATTAATTTTGCTATAAATAAAAACTAGAAGGGCTTTTTAAAATATAAATCAGCACTCGCGTTTAAATGTTAACTTTGTATTTACTCGAAATTGCACAAAGTTGTTTTTAGTTGAGAAACGTTGATAATAAATTTCGTAAAGGCTTTCGCGGTTGATAAGTGACTTGATGATGTCCTGATCGTCGCCGATTGGAATTGCTTCCTAACGTTTCGCTAGAACGAGTGGCCACCTTCTTCAGAAGCTTTTCCTCCTCTGATACTGGATATGGATACGGAAGGACCTCCGAAGAAAGTCACCACTCGTGCTAGCGAAACGTTAGGAAGCAATTCTAACCGACCATGAATTTTAGACCTAGATCATTTTCAAGGAGTAGTTAAAAGAAATAATGATAACTAAAGAGTAATTCTTGTAACTATACTTCTTGAAAATGGTCTATTCGTTCAAACATACTAAAAATTTAACAACAAATTCAGTTGTTTTTCTTGATTAATAAAAATGTTTCGCAAACAGTGCACCATTGAAAGTTTAAATGGTATTCGTAATTATGATTTTCTTGAAGTAAGCCTCAAGTAATTACGTTATTTCATTATCAGAGAAATACAAATTTTCTGATTCATCTTTAAACTTCAGTATTGTTGTATATGTTATGCCATAACTTCTTAATTGTACCTTATTAATATTATTATTACTGTCTAATATAGTTAATAATAAAACTGTTTGTGATGTCAATTAGGTGAAGCATTTATTTAATTGCACTTTTTGTAAATAGAACTACCTACTTGAAACGGCGTCTTTTCAATGTGTATATTTTTTATGAGACAAAACAGAATTTGTAAAACATTATTTATTTTACTAATTGTTATTTAAGAGATAAATACCACTTTTCAAACTTTTAGTATTAAGTACTCAACGTTAACTTTTCGTCGATAAACTATTTTTTCCTCTTTTGTACATATTGTGTTTAACACTATAAATATTAAATTGTCAACATGCAATACTAGTTTTATTTTTCATTACAAAATCGGTAATCAAACTCAAAATATAAGAAACACGTAGATAAGTAAATATGCAAAGGCGAAATGAACCTAAAAAGTCGGATTGAAAAGCAATTTTCATGCCACGCTTCTTATTTTAATTTTAATAATAGGTTTGTTCTTGTTTTTGAAAGCAATAAATAAAAGTATATAAAAAATTAATACGTAGCATATATTTGTGTGAAACTACGAATTTTGAAAACTAATAATTCGATTGTTAACTGGCTAATTATCTTTGAAATTATTAGATCAATAGCAAAATCATTATCCTTTTTATGTTTCTACTCAAATATTTATTAATTTTATAATATATATGTAGAAGAGTGGGTAGGTAGCATACTGTTGTCTAACTGTTACAGGCCCTCTGAGGATGACACCTTGTGTGTCGAAACGCGTATTAGGTTTCTAAACATTTTGTAATATTTTCGATATTAATCTTGTCTTATTCTCCAGGCCCTTCAGTCTTACATTCAATTAGTTTCCTATTCTTCCAGTATAAGGATTAATGATACACAAAATAAAATTTAATGTGCTGGAGAACGCAACTAAATAAACATTTAAGCGCAAAATTCCACAAAACGTTTAGAAACCTAATACGAGTTAGAGACTGTCTAACGAAGGTGTCATCCTCAGTTAGAGACTCTCTAAGCAAGGTGTCATCCTCAGTTAGAGACCCTTTAAGCAAGGTGTCATCCTCAGTTAGAGACTTTCTAACCAAGTGTCATCCTCAGTTAGAGACTCTTTAATCAAGGTGTCATTCTCAGTTAGAGACTCTTTAACCAAGGTGTCATCCCCAGTTGAAGACTTGGTTAGAGATTCTGGCGATGACACCTTAGTTAGAGTCATCCTCAGTTAGAAAGTTTTTAACCAATTAGAGTCCCAAACTGAAGATGACGCTTTGGGTGTCAAAACGTGTATTAGATTTCTAAACTTTTTCTGGAAGTTTGGGTTCTAAGTGTTTATTTGGTTACGTTCACCAGCACTGAATTTTATTTTTTTTCTGGAAATTACAAATCATTATACTGGAAAAATAAGACAACATTAATAAATACATTATGAGTAATTAATTTATAAGTAAAACAGATATAGAAACATCAAAGTAATACAACAAAACATTCAAACTTACCTTAAAGGCACCTTTTAAGCTGATGGAATCTATTGTGAACTTCGAAAAGAAAGTCTCATTACCAAGAAAGTACAACAAGAATTGTTCATAAGTTCTAATTGTAATAACTGTAACAACGCGATATTCATAACAATTAAAAACCACATTAATTCTGAGATTTAAATAGGTACGAAACGTGTAAAAATGCACTCCACTACGACTATCACGAAACGACCGGACCCCGCAAGATCTTTCGGACAACTATGTATCATTTTAAACCGTAACAACACGAATTCGCACGAATAAAAACGCATGTCCTTATTCTTTGGGATACTGGTTAAGTAAACAACAGAAATGATGCAATGCTTTTTTAACTCTCATAAACACATAAGACTTACCACGAAAGAAAAGGATGATAAAGATGTTACGTAGAGAAAGATTACACACGATATTATGTTTTCGCTATTAAAGAAATTGAATTTAAAAGCTTTGAAGTTAATAACATTCTAAAAACATTCGGCTGTTTACTTACTTTCTGAGAATAAGAGTTTAAAAAGGTGTATCAAGGAAAATAAAACGTAAAGTAAATAATTTCAAATTAAAATTAGAAGATTAATAATTATACGTAATAAATAATAATTAAACGAAAATACATAAAATTAATAAAAGAAAAATTTCATATGATTTTTATAGACAATAGTTTACAAGTAATTTATAATTTATTAATACACTTACCAATTTCATGCGACTTGTTGGATGACATTAATATAAGTACCTAGGTATCTGCAAATGATGAATTTATTTTATTTTTTTGATAATGATAATCAAAAAAGTTTATATCAATATATTATGTGCAGTGCTTAATTGGCCAATTGCAATTGTTTCGACTGATTGATCTCTTATCAAAAGTATTAGAGTAAACATTCAAAGCAATCTTTGACTGTATTTATCTAAAAAAGGATTTACAGCAATTTTAATAAAAAAAAACGATTGCCTATCATAATAATTTAGCGTAAGTTTAGTTAATGGCCAAGTAATCACTCCAACTGCAACTTTTTCAACGAAGATTAATACAAAGGCAGCATTTCACTATTTTTTATATATTTATTACAGAAATTTTTACACTAAACTTACGAATTATTAAACATAAATGAATTTTAAGAAAAATCATTTCGGAAACTAACATTCACATTTAGAGAAACGGCAGTGATAAGTACGATTCAAGCCCAAATACTATTTTTATGTGGAATTGATGCATGTACTTGGACATTATTTGAGCATAAACTTTTAAACTACTCTATAATAATCATCTAAATACTTTTCTTTTTTCTATCGTTAAGGTAATTTATGTAAAAGAATCTTTTACAATATAATATAATATTTAAATTATTTGACAAAGAATTTGAGTATTATACACACTTTTAGGTAATGGTAATTTGTTCTTTAAATTTGTTAACTAACATCAATTCATTCATTCGTTTCAATCTTTCGTTTTATTTTTTACATATTAATATACTATAATATCCTATTAGACAAAAATTACACGAAGAGCGGCTCAGTATTACACAGACATTTCATGTAGCCATTAAAATAAATTAAGTTACACGAATTTTACCTTATCAAAAGAATATTATCCTTGTTAACAGTAGTTATTAATTTATCCTATTTTCTATTTTTAGTCGAGAAATTACTTTTTATCGTCAGTCCGTACTTTTAAAGCAGTATAGCAGTACATCGACTATTAGATACGTAAAAACTAATAAGGTAAAATCAGATTATGTCAGCATAAAAAAAAAATAAAATATCGTCAACTAATCATCTATCAAAATTAGGCATAAGTATGTAAGTACTGTAGAAAGTATCCTTATAGTGGTCATAGCTTAAGTGGTCCACAAAAATTTCATGCAGTACATCTCAAAATATTTTACGAATTTTTTCCTTGTACTAATTGTTAAGGTATAAAAGTAGAAATGCAAATAACATTTATGTGTATAAGTGTAACAAGTACTAATTGCAGTATGTTTTGTATAATATCTACAGATCTAAAATATCTTAGAAAATTAATGATTTACGCTGAAAAATTATCTTGTCGTTAAAATACTTATCGCAATCCGTATTGCACAAGAAAATTTATCTCCAAATGAATAACAAATTAGATAGGTACCTCAAATTATAAATTAAATTTTAATTTAGAACGAACCTGTCCTCACTATTTATCTACGCCAATGCAATGAAGAGTATGATGAAGCCTAACTAAGATAATGGGTACCTATTAGAAGTGATGGTGTTCATGTTTGAATTAATTACAGTAAATTTCGTGTTGAGTAGAATTAGTTATCGTAAAATATATTTCTTTTGTTCCTGTATACTGACAGTCGAGTGATATCTCACGATGATTTTTGTTTAGATGGCGGTACATTTTTCCACAAAATGGATATGTGTCTACTATATTTACAGCATAATAAGCTGATTAATCGTTATTGTACTAAATTTTAGATTG